>NC_081150.1:21305381-21605381 GCF_958295425.1 Solea solea | reverse complement strand
ATGACTGAGGACGCTTTCAGTCTGATTACATGACTGAGGACGCTTTAGGTCTGATTACATGACTGAAAACGCTTTAGGTCTGGTTACATGACTGAAGACGCTTTAGGTCTGATTACATGACTGAAGACGCTTTAGGTCTGATTACATGACTGAAGACGCTTTAGGTCTGATTACATGACTGGAGATGCTTTAGGTCTGATTTCATGACTGAGGACGCTTTCAGTATGATTACATGACTGAGGAAGCTTTAGGTCTGGTTACATGACTGAGGACGCTTTAGGTCTGATTACATGACTGAGGACGCTTTAGGTCTGATTACATGACTGAAGACGCTTTAGGTCTGGTTACATGACTGAAGACGCTTTATGTCTGATTACATGACTGAAGATGCTTTAGGTCTGATTACATGACTGAATACGCTTTAGGTCTGGTTACATGACTGAAGATGCTTTAGGTCTGATTACATTACTGAAGATGCTTTAGGTCTGATTTCATGACTGAGGACGCTTTCAGTCTGATTACATGACTGAGGACGCTTTCAGTCTGATTACATGACTGAGGACGCTTTAGGTCTGATTACATGACTGAAAACGCTTTAGGTCTGGTTACATGACTGAAGACGCTTTAGGTCTGATTACATGACTGAAGACGCTTTAGGTCTGATTACATGACTGAAGACGCTTTAGGTCTGATTACATGACTGGAGATGCTTTAGGTCTGATTTCATGACTGAGGACGCTTTCAGTATGATTACATGACTGAGGAAGCTTTAGGTCTGGTTACATGACTGAGGACGCTTTAGGTCTGATTACATGACTGAGGACGCTTTAGGTCTGATTACATGACTGAAGACGCTTTAGGTCTGGTTACATGACTGAAGACGCTTTATGTCTGATTACATGACTGAAGATGCTTTAGGTCTGATTACATGACTGAATACGCTTTAGGTCTGGTTACATGACTGAAGATGCTTTAGGTCTGATTTCATGACTGAGGACGCTTTCAGTCTGATTACATGACTGAGGACGCTTTCAGTCTGATTACATGACTGAGGACGCTTTAGGTCTGATTACATGACTGAAAACGCTTTAGGTCTGATTACATGACTGAGGACGCTTTCGGTCTGATTACATGACTGAGGACGCTTTAGGTCTGATTACATGACTGAAGACGCTTTAGGTCTGATTACATGACAGAAGACGCTTTAGGTCTGATTACACGACTGAAGACGCTTTAGGTCTGATCACATGACAGAAGACGCTTTAGGTATGATTACATGACTGAAGACGCTTTAGGTCTGATTACATGACTGAAGACGCTTTAGGTCTATTACATGACTGAACACGTTTTAGATCTGATTAAATGACTGAAGATGCTTTGGGTCTGATTACATGACTGAATATGTTTTAGGTCTGATTACATGACTGAAGATGCTTTAGGTCTGATTACATGTTTGAAGATGCTTTAGGTCTGATTACATGACTGAAGATGTTTCAGGTCTGATTACATGACTGAAGATGCTTTAGGTCTGATTACATGACTGAAGACGCTTTAGGTCTGATTACATGACTGAAGACGCTTTAGGTCTGATTACATGACGGAAGATGCTTTAGGTCTGATTACATGACTGAAGATGCTTTAGGTCTGATTACATGACTAAAGATGCTTTAGGTCTGATTAAATGACTGAATACGCTTTAGGTCTGATTACATTACTGAAGATGCTTTAGGTCTGATTTCATGACTGAGGACGCTTTCAGTCTGATTACATGACTGAGGACGCTTTAGGTCTGATTACATGACTGAAAACGCTTTAGGTCTGGTTACATGACTGAATACGCTTGAGGTCTGATTACATGACTGAAGATGCTTTAGGTCTGATTACATGACTGAATACGCTTTAGGTCTGATTTCATGACTGAGGACGCTTTCAGTCTGATTACATGACTGAGGATGCTTTCAGTCTGATTACATGACTGAGGACGCCTTAGGTCTGATTACATGACTGAAAACGCTTTAGGTCTGGTTACATGACTGAAGACGCTTTAGGTCTGATTACATGACTGAAGACGCTTTAGGTCTAATTACATGACTGAGGACGCTTTAGGTCTGGTTACATGACTGAGGACGCTTTAGGTCTGATTACATGACTGAGGACGCTTTAGGTCTGATTACATGACTGAAGACGCTTTAGGTCTAATTTCATGACTGAAGACGCTTTAGGTCTGATTACATGACTGAAGACGCTTTAGGTCTGATTACATGACAGAAGACGCTTTAGGTCTGACTACATGACTGAAGACGCTTTAGGTCTGATCACATGACAGAAGACGCTTTAGGTCTGATTACATGACTGAAGACGCTTAAGGTCTGATTACATGACTGAAGACGCTTTAGGTCTATTACATGACTAAAGACGCTTTAGGTCTGATTACATGACTGAACACGTTTTAGATCTGATTAAATGACTGAAGATGCTTTAGGTCTGATTACATGACTGAATATGTTTTAGGTCTGATTACATGACTGAAGATGCTTTAGGTCTGATTACATGTTTGAAGATGCTTTAGGTCTGATTACATGACTGAAGATGTTTCAGGTCTGATTACATGACTGAAGATGCTTTAGGTCTGATTACATGACTGAAGATGCTTTAGGTCTGATTACATGACTGAAGATGTTTTAGGTCTGATTACATGACTGAAGATGTTATAGGTCTGATTACATGACTGAAGATGTTTTAGGTCTGATTACATGACTGAAGATGTTTTAGGTCTGATTACATGACTGAAGATGTTTCAGGTCTGGACCTAAAACTCAGTGCTGTGTTGTCAGAACATCACCTGTTGTCTCTCATGTCTGCTCTGTGACTCAGTGCAGTAATGTTTCTGCTTGGCTCTGAAGTCTGTTTCTGGTTTAGTATAAATAAATAAGCAAAGTATTATATTCAGATATATGTATCTGAATATATATATGTCTATATATATATATTTATGTATATATATATACACACATATATATATATATATATACGTTTAGCTAAGCTAACAGCATGGAGAGGATTCCTCCGATTTCACCACAGAATAAACTGTAAAACACTAAAACAGTGTCATAACAAGTGACTGTATATTATTATTTTGTATATTATGTACACTATTTAATCACAACAATATATACTGCCTGTGGCTCTTAAAATGCTACACTGACTTTAAAAAAACAAGTAAATCGTTGTTATTTGCGCTGGGATTTTCTTTCCAAAATTAAAGTCAGAGTATTTTGAACTTGGTTGGACTTCATCAGTTAAGTGAACACAGGGCCTTCTACAAGCGCTGGCTGCCGGCCATATAGCCCACTTATAATTATATTATTATAATAATAATAACAATAATACTATATTATTATTGTCATTATAACTACTACTAATAATAATAATAATTATAATTTTCACAATAATGACTATAAATATGTTTTTCTAACAGACTGACAATAATGTCAATAGCAGTCATTAAAGTTGTGATTCCCTGTGTTTATACTGATAATAACTTCGGAGGCTGGAATTTTAAGATAAAAATATTAATGATTAATTGAAAATCGATAGTTAATTATCCAAAGCTAGGAGAGCAGAATAATGGTGTGTCTGAGTTATTCTGCACCATAAAGATATAGAGTGTTTATTGTTATTGTGATTAATTGTTTCACCTCTAAACAGATGTCTTTAAGGTTTAAGCTGTTGAGTGAAAAACTTTACTCTCTCCCCAAGTGGAAGTGTCCAATGCGATGGATTTATTCAACCACTCTGATTGCGACAAAGGGCAAAACCCAGAGACTGAGGAATCTGACTTCACTGGTTCTAACGAAGACTACCACACATCATCAACACCATCATCCAGTGAGGATGAGGTCCTGGAAGATGAGCACTAATCAACCAAAGATGGGTTGAGCCAGGAGAGACCACAAATTACAGTAAAAACAAGCAAGAAGAAAAATGGCAGAAGGGCCTGGGACAAGGCACCATCATCCAGTGAGGATGAGATGCCCCTAGGATCTCAGGCTTCCAGCCTCAGTGTTTCTAGAGGACCACTGCCAGCGAGAGACTGCCACTCATCAAAGCAGGTAGCACTGACAATGCCAGACTCACCCATCAACAGATGTAGAGCTGCAACTAACGATTATTTTCATAATCGATTAATCCGTCCATTATTTTCTCGATTAATCGAGAAAATAATCGACAGATTACTCTATGTACTCTATGTACTAAGATGGCGCGGGTGAGTCCAGACGCCGTCGCGACTGCTCCCCTGAGACTGTACTTTTTATATGTTATTTAATGCGACTTTCATCTTTTCTCTTGTGTTAACGTCTCCCGCAACGATAGTCTATGACCACAGTTTACTTCTGAGTGTTGCAGGGACATCTCCACTCACGATTTTAGGGTTTAAACACTCCTGCTCTACCTGGCCGAAGGAGATCCTACGGGACACGGCCCCAAACAATGGACCCTCACCTCCGCGGAAACGCAGGAAAAAACATCGGGGGAAAAGGGCCGGAATCCATAACAGACTGCGAGCGAGTGCACACCGTACTGCTGCCCAGTATCCTGCTGGCTAATGTCCAGTCCCTGGACAACAAGCTGGACAAGATCAGGGCCCGTGTACACTACCAAATAAGGGACTGCAATGTTCTTTGTTTCACAGAGTCATGGCTGACCTCCGCTGTGCCAGACCATGCCATTGTTCCTGCAGATACTTTCTCCGTGTTTCGCATGGACAGGACCAAGGAATCTGGTAAAAGCAAGGGGGGAGGCGTGTGCTTCATGACAAATAACAACTGGTGTGATCCGAGGCTCGCCACATCTGGAACATCTAGCGATTCTTTGCCGACCCTTTTACCTGCCCAGGGAACTCACGTCGGTCACCATTGTTGCTGTTTACATCCCACCACATGCGGATATGGACACTGCTTTGGCTTCACTTCACGACACAATAAACAAACACCACAACAAGCACCCGGACACTGCTCTCATCGTGACAGGTGATTTCAACAAAGCCAATCTCACAAAAGTAATGCCGAACCTTTTCCAGCATGTGACATTCCCGACCAGAGGAGGTAACACGCTAGACCACTGCTATACCCTTCTCAAGGACAGCTACAAAGCCACAGCACTGCTGGCTTTCGGTAAGGCAGACCACGCTGCCATCTTCCTCATGCCGGAGTATAAACAGAAGCTAAGGGCAGTTGCCCCGGCAACGAGGCAGGTCAGACGATGGTCTGCCCAATCAGAGGCCACACTGCAGGACGCACTGTGCGACGTGGGACATGGGACATGTTCCAGGAGTCCTCCGGCGATGACGTCAGTCTGTTTACGGAAGTGGTGACGGACTTCATTGCTAAGCTTATAGATGATATCGTCCCCGTGGTGACTGTGAAGGTTTTCCCCAAACCAGAAACCGTGGGTCGATGGAACTATTCGCGAGGCTCTGAAGGCGGGTGAACAGCAGGAAGGCTTCCGGCCTGGACCGTTGTCCCTGCCTGCTTCAAGAGGTCCACCATCATCCCTGTTCCAAAGAAGCCCAGCAATGCCTGCAACAATGATTACCACCCAGTAGCACTCACCTCCGTGGTGATGAAGTGCCTTGAAAGACTGATCAAGGACTTCATCGGCGCTTCACTGCCCAGCTCACTTGACCCTCTTCGGTTCGCCTATCGCCCTAATAGGAGCACTGATGATGCCATCACCCACGCCCTACACTCCACCCTTCCCCAACGGAAAGGGGAACTATGTGCGGCTGCTGTTCATCGACTACAGCTCTGCATTCAACACTATAGTTCCCCACAGACTGGTGTCAAAGCTCAAGGACCTGGGGCTGAACTCCTCACTCTGCTTCTGGGTCAAGAGCTTCCTGACGGACAGACCACAGGTGGTGAGGATAGGGAACCACACCTCCAGCCCACGCACTCTCAGCATCGGAGCCCCCCAAGGCTGCGTCCTGAGCCCTCTGCTCTACTCTCTCTACACCCATGACTGCAGAGCCACTCACCCCTCCAACATCATCGTGAAATTTGCAGATGACACGGTGGTGTTGGCCTGATCAGGAACAACAGGGAGACAGCCTATCTGGAGGAGGTGGATGCACTGTCGACATGTTGCCAGAAAAACAACCTGGACCTGAACGTCTCTAAGACCAAAGAGATAGTTGTGTCCCTTGCACTGCCAGGGACAGGACAGCTCTCCACAGAGTGATCCGCTGTGCTGAACGCTCCACCAGGACAGCACTGCCCACTCTGCAGGAGATCTACACGAGGCGCTGCACCAGCAGAGCCAGGAGAATCATAAAGGACACTCACCACCCATTTAACAGTCTGGCAAACGTCTCCGCTCCTGCATGGCCAAAACAGAGAGGCTGAGGACGAGCTTCTTACCTCAGGCCATCAGGATGCTGAACTTTCAACCACCCACATGAATACTCAGCCCTCCAAACACACACACATTCAACCCATTCACACCCCCCACACCACACACACACACACCCAACCCATTCACACACACCCCCCCCCCCCCCCACACACACACACACACACATATTTAAATTCATACTGCTGCTATGTACATATGCAATATGTTTCTTGTGTATTTATAACTTATGTTATAATATTATAATATTGCTACTTATTTTGCAAAACTGGGGTTTAAATTAAAATTTATTTTCAGTTGCACAGTGGGGCTTGTTGTAAAGTCATTTCACTGGGGGTGTACTTGTACATCCACATGTGACAAATAAAAACTTGAATCTTGAAATCTGTCAATTATTTTCTCGATTCATCATTTGGTCCATAAAATCTCAGAAAGCCTTCAAAAAATGTTGATCAGTGTTCGTCAAACCTGGAAATGATGATGTTCTCAAATGTCTTGTTTTGTCCACAAACCAAACTGAATCTTTTTGCGATGGAGCAGGGAGGACAGGCACTCAAAGTAAAAAGTCTGATGACTCTGGACTCTGAGGTTTTTGGTATGTTAATGACATGAAAAATAAATCTTCAACTTAACTTCAATTTTTAAAAAATATGTGTATACATAAGTTGGTAATTTACACAAAGTGTTTATATTTTTTAAAATATGATTTCCATATATAATTTTCTTGCATATATATATACATATATATAAATATATATATATATAAATATAAATATATATACACATATATATAAATATATATATATACATATATATACACATATATATGGAATCAGACTTGACAGTAAACTCAAGGAAAACCTTCAATGTCAAACACAATTCTAAATTTGAGAATAAATAAAACTTACTGAAGCAAAAAAAACTATTAGAAATGCAAAACATAATTTACATAATTACATTAAATTTTTGATTGCTACTTGCTTCAGCAAGTTTAATTCTTTCTTAAATTCCGACATCTGAATGACATTTAAGTTTTACTTGATTTTATTGATACAAATCTGATTCCTTATATATATATACCTGTTAAGTGGGCAAGAAACTATAGTCATTGTAAATGGTGAGTGGACTGGACTTAATGTGAATATCTGTTCAATAGATGGAGACCTGCCATGCCGAACCTCTACAAATGCTCCTAATCAGTGCCAGAAGACACCTAGACAAACAACTACACAAAGACATGGTGATCAGGAGAGTGGTGGTGATGATGATGTTGATGTGGGTAAGTCCTGATATTGTGACCATTAGACAGAAAAATCACATTACACCAGGTGTTTCTGATGTAAAAGGATAGGACAGGTTTTTAGGTTTTAGCAGTAAAAAATGTGTATCATCAGGACACAAGAATGAAGAGAAGAAGATATTTTGTGTAAGAAGGGAAACTATAGTCATTGTAAATGGTGAGTGGACTGGACTTAATGTGAATATCTGTTCAATAGATGGAGACCTGCCATGCCTAACCTCTACAAATGCTCCTAATCAGTGCCAGAAGACACCTAGACAAACAACTCCATTATGCCACTCCTTTATTATTGCACTATTTTTTCCCACTGTTGCACATTTTACATATTATGTTTATAATATTTGTTTGTATTGCTGCTATGTTAAAACAATTTCCCCTTGGGGATGAATACGGTATTTCTATTCTATTCTATAACTACACAAAGACATGGTGATCAGGAGAGTGGTGGTGATGATGATAATGATGTTGATGTGGGTAAGTCCTGATATTGTGACCATTAGACAGAATCACATTACACCAGGTGTTTCTGATGTAAAAGGATAGGACAGGTTTTTAGGTTTTAGCAGTAAAAAATGTGTATCATCAGGACACAAGAATGAAGAGAAGAAGATACTTTATCGAACAGAAGGGGGTGGAGCAAGCCTGGAGCCATGTTCTGCGGCAGCGACGGATAAAGGCTTGGACTGACGGACAGGAGAGCTCCTTCTCCAGGGCTGGAAACAGTGGTGGTTGATAGCCGTAAACCCACTGGAATGGAGGGAGGCCAGTAGCAGAGCAGACAAGGGAGTTGTGAGCATATTCAACCCACAATAGTTGTGACGCCCAGGAACGGCCGCTGTCAGTTGTTCTGAGTCGGCTGGGTTCATGCTGGCCAGTTCGTAGTGTCACAACCGAACAAGGACTTGAACCCAATAGCACGACTCGAAGACAACTTCCAAAAATATTCCAATTTATTGGACAAAGTAACAAATAAAAATCACTCTCAAAGGAGGAAAAGTAACAACAGAAAATCACTCTATCGAGGAATCACTAGATAAGCAAAAGGCAAAAATAACAAATTATAATCACTCACTGGGAGGAGACAAAAGGTTTGGGCAAGGTGCCAAATCAAAATCACTCTTCACGAGGAAAAAACTCTGATGGCTCAAAAAGGGACAAAACAAAGTAGCAACTAAGAAATGCAAAAACCTTACATACAACTGACGTGGCGTGGTTTGACGTGGGTTCTCTGGCATGACAGACAGGACGAAGTGGCACAGGGCAGAGGGAAGCACAGGCTATATGTAAACTCAAAGTAATGGGGAACAGGTGGAAACAATCAGGGCGGGGAAGATAATCACACTGGCGGGAAACCTACAGGGGAAGGGCAAGTTATCTGAAACAAGAGGAAGAGATGTCAAAATAAAACAGGAAGTCACAAGACAACAAATAGAAGGCAAAACTAAACATAACTTAACACAACTTTCTAGATATGACAATCATTCATAACTGTTTTTAACTTTATTATTATTGCTTAACTGCCACTTTAGGAATATGATGTTAATAATGATTTAGTAGTTTGACTTAAGATTTTGAAATTGTGGTACTTAACAGTGCAGTAGCCTAGTATTAATTAACAGCTCTGTTTTATTTCTGATACCAGTCATTGCTATAATTGTTTAATGATCATGGTTTCCCTGTTTCCCCCTTCTTTAGTCATCAGAACATGCATTTTCAGGTGGGGATATCAATTTTATCCAATTAAGACAGAGAATTTATGCAGGATAAAGAATAAACAAGTGAATTTGGAGGTGATGAGATAATATAAGAGAAACTTTATCTATCCCAGAGGGAAATAAAAATGGTACAAAGAAATTAACAGAGAAAATTGGAATATAATTACTTTAATGATCCCAGACTGGGAAATTATTAAGAAAATTGGAAGTGGAACAATATAAAATTGACGCCTGCTAGAAAATGTTTTTCTGTTTACTAAAGAGCTGATTAGATGGAAACCCCTATTACTGAACAAAAACTTGATGCTTCATCATAATATAGAGTTTTACTTTTACAAAAAGTTCCACTGTATATTCCAGCAGCTTGTGTCTGTATTTATATAGTATTGGAGTATCATAATGACCAGACGAAAACCTGGAAAATGGTGGAGAAGAAATGATAATGAAGAAGAACCAAATAAACGCCCAAGAAGGACTGCACAATTGGTGAGTAGCCTGGCAAGTAAACTTGCAGCAGATATGATATTCATTTTATTTATTTTCCTCTCTGCAGTCATCCCTCCCTGCAGCCAGCAATGTTCATGTGGAGAGTGATCAGCAATATTTAGGTAAGTTATGAAGTGTGTGTGTGTGTGTGTTTTATGTTCAAAAGCCATCTTCTCTGCTGTCTGATCTGTTTTAGCCACACCCAGTCCCAAGTGCAGAGGAGAGATATCCTGAACACAATTGAGTTCTGATTGAGAATCACAGGCCTGATAGATAGATAGATAGATAGATAGATAGATAGATAGATAGATAGATAGATAGATAGATAGATAGATAGATAGATAGTTGTTGTGGCTTTGTAGCACAAACATTTTCAGCATGTGGATGAACCTCCGGCTTTTCCACTGTATATATGGGCACCATATCTTTAGCAATATGCAATGTGACTGCATCCGTAACAGCTGTCCACCGGGGCCCTCTCTTCACATACGGGACACAATGATTAAATGATTCCGCTAATGTCGGCTGCTTTATAGCATTAGTGTTGCTGCCACCATCTTCTTGTAGTGTCCCACTCTGATACATGCAACCGTTTCAGATGCTGAAATAAATGTGTCGGTGTCTTAAGTCACAACAGCCTTTGAACAAACTTTGCTTTGTTTGAGGTCTGACGCCACAAAACCCAGCTACTAACAAGACAGTGCCGTTTTAGGAATGAGATCTTGGCTTGCTGCCATGTTGTTGTTTTTGTTTCTCTGTGGAAAGTCAATGCAGGGGGAGCTATGAACTATGGGAGCCCATGAGGAGCGGCGTCGGAGCAAGTTAAATAAAAAATCCATTTTCATTTTTAAACCAAAAACTCGAATGAATCGATTTTGCCGATTTACTGCCCAGGCCTAGTAGCACGTGTGATGAATGAAATGTGAAATGTGAGTTATCTCAGCATGTATAATTAATGTTCTTTAAACTTTTCATCTTTAAATTAAGGCTGTTAATAACATAAGGCCATGTTCCTTTTAATATAGGTCACCATGTGGCTGCATCCTCATGTTTGGTTTGCTGCTGTGGCGTTCTACTCATTATGGCATTGTCTGTCACTGTCAGCCTGTATTATATACAGTATATCCTTCTAAAACCTGTCCAGCTACTGATTCACCTGATGTCCCACAACTTCTCATCGTGGGATCATTACGTGTGTGTTGTGTTGTGATGAGTTACATGCAACACTGGATTACGTGTTATCGCACACACACACACACACACGCACACACACGCACACACACACACACACACACACACACAGATGTCAACATAAACTGCTACATTGTGATCAAGATGTGGGGGGAAAAGAATATGCATCCCATTAGCCTTATTTGTATAATATGTTCCATTTAAGTCAACTTGGTGTTTTACATGTTTTCTCTTTTTCCTTTTTTGAGATTCTCACAAGAAAGTTCTTTGCTAATTGAGTATGAAAAAAGTAATTTAAGCTAAATTCAAGCAGGTCCTGATCTATGTGTGTTCTCTTTTCTGTGTCAGGAGGTAGCAGCAGGGGAACACAGCAGGGGGAGGTGCCTTCTGGAGGAGCCCAAAATGCTGCACTTCAAGGGGAACATGTCCATCCTCCGGGTGCCCATGCAGGATCTACCACACTCACTCTAAAACATCAACCCTCTCACCACCTGCCAGGTACAGACACCCTCTATCTGTCTGTCTGTCTAATGATGTACAGTACATTTTGTCACTGAGCAGATCCTGCTAAAATATGACAAAATCATTTGATTCTAAGAAAGTGATATACAGGCTGAGACGATATGGGTTTTGCATTGTCACAAGATGTTTTTTTACCCTTAATGATTTTTATTCTATTTTATTACCAGCACAAGGAAGCGTGGCCCGAGAGAGTATTTTAACTGTTGACTCTCTTGAAGACAATGAAGAACCATCTTCCAGATCAGCCTTCAGAGATCCTCCTGATGGCCTAACAACTGAACCACATGACAAGTTCTCTCTGATGTGGTGGATTGGACGTATGATGATGGACAAATGTTCAGTGAGGGATTTGAAGAGGGTCTGAGTGAGGAGTGTGCAGAAGAGTGAAATTTCAAGGACACAACAGACAAACCATTATATGACAGTGCATCAATAACTGTGGCAGAGTGCCTTTTGATCGTCATGGCTCATGTAAATTGTCATAAAGTAACTGATAAGGCCCTAAGTGATTTGCTCAAAATGTTGAAGTTGCTTTTTCCCGATCTGAATACAGACTGCTTAAACACTGTACAGAAGTTCAAAAGCTTTTTTTTCTCCCAGTCTGCATCATCCCCTATTGTATTGCATAAATATTGCAGTAATTGTTTTGGGTCATTAGAAGATGAACAGTTAGCATGTCTGTCTTGTGGGACCAGTGTGTCCGACAGAAGATCCTCATCCTTCGTAGAGGTTCCAATCGAGGCTCAATTAAGGTAATTGTTTCTGAAGCCAGGTTTTCAGGAGAAGCTTAACTTTAGATTAAGCAGGAAGAAGACAGGCACCAACAACATTGAAGATATATATGATGGCGAAGTTTACAAACAGCTTGTAGATGGGGGTGGTCCTCTTAGTGACCCTAAAAACATCTCACTTACTTGGAACACAGATGGGGAACCTATTTTTAAATCGTCAAAGTTTTCAGTTTGGCCTTTTTATTGTATCATCAATGAATTGAGCTTCATGGAACGCACAAAAAGAGAGAATATGATATTTGCTGGACTTTGGTATGGAGATTCAAAACCATCCATGGTTACATTTCTTAGACCACTAAGTGACACACTGAGTAAACTTGCAGACAATGGAATTCTTGTGCAACCTGCAGAGTTGACATCTGAACCATTTTTGGGGAATTTGGATGTCATAAATGTGAGCAGCCTGGAGAGACTGTGAGGACAGGGGAAAGGGGACATGTCCATGCCTTTCCATACCAACACAGAGATCCAAAAGGGCCACTTCACACAAATAAAAAGTTTGCTCTTGATATGAAAATCGCAAATAAGACCAAAACCACTGTTAAATGATGATGTTATATATATATGTCCTTGCTGGCCTTGCTGCTTACAAGCAGAGATTTCTCTGGATTCTCTGAATCTTTTGATGATACTATGAACTGTAGATGATCAATCCTTAAATTATTTGTAATTATACATTGGGAAAGGTTTTTCTTGAACTAATGGACTATTTGCTCACACAGTTGTTTATAAGTGGTGAACCTCACCCCCTCCTTGTTTGTGAACGACTGATGGTCCTTTTATACCCAATCATGACACTCACCTGTTTCCACTTCACCTGTGGAATGTTCCAAACAGGTGTTCTTTGAGCATTCCTTTAAATTTACCAGTCTTTTGTTGCCCCTGTCCTAACGTTTTTTGAAAGTGTTGCAGTCATCAAATTCAAACATTAAATATCTTCTTTGAAGTATATTCAATTGAATATAAGTCAAATGATTGGCAAATTCACGCCCCTGCCATTCACACTTCACACAACATCTGAATCTCTTCCGTGAACTAAATCAACCACAGTTAGCACTCTCTATGCCAGATAACCACATTCATCACAAGTAACAGATGTCTACAAGGTAAAAAACAACAACAAACTAACTAATAAATGACTTTGTCCCCCCCAAGGAGAAACTGTCTCATCCGTTGGACTTAACCTCCTACTGTAGATGCAACATAGAGCAAAATGATTGGGATGTGATCTTTGTAGAGGAATCTGACTTCAGTGGTTCTGGCGAAAACTACCACCACTCTTCAAAGCCACCTTACAGTGACGATGAGATGCCCCTCAAAAGCTCCAAGACTTCCATCCTCAGTGTGTCTACAAAACCAATGTAAGAGACAGCCTGCCGCTCACCACCATTATCAAGTATGTATGAGTATGAGGTCCTAGAAGCACCAAGCAACCACACATAGGTCATGCCATCCTTTTGAGCAACTGAAAGAATGATATCGGAAAGACACCAATCATGACTGAATCTGAATCTGAAGCATTAAGATTTCATGTTTTGTTCAGTGCCATGTTGACATTTTGTAACCATAAGTTGGAGGCGGGGTCTTTGAAACAGGAAGCTCATTTCAGACACAGTTATTTATTCATAAACTCTGACCTCTACTCTGTCCCCCTGACCAAACCTTTAATGATTAAAAATGAATGAACATTCTTCATTCTCAAATTCTGACATTGACATTGAAGTTCTAATTAATTTGACACAAGTCTGATTCCATACATATTGTACATATATGAAGCTATATTCATTATTTATTGTGGGACTGAACTTAATGTGAATATCTGTTTAATAGATGAAGATCTGCCCTGTCCAACCACTGCAAATTATCATAAACAGCGCAGGAGGAGACCTGCGTGTAAACAAACACGCAATGATCAGGAGAGTGATGATGATGATGATGATGATGTGGGTAATTTCTGGTTTTATATATGACAGAAACACCTGGTGTAATGTGCTTTTTGCAATAAAGTTGCATGTGGGGCTTCTTGTTCCAAATGAGTCTGGTTTAAACGTTCTTCTCTGACCAGCATATCATGACACTGCAGTTTGAGATTTAACAATCAAACATCAAAGACTCCGCGTCCAATTTAATTCATAATAAGAAATGGTGGTCTATTGTTTGAAAATTTAACATTGCATAATTGCATAATATGGCTCTTAATTTATCCCTAAATAAGGAAGTGTCAGAATATTTAGCAGCTATTTTGGGTGAAAATTCATTATTTCAAATCTGCCCTCAATAATCCCAGATTAAATATAATACTTGTTAATATTGCCCTCTGAAACACTTAAACAGTAATAATCTGGTCCTCTCATTGCCTTTGGAAATCTTTATTCTGAATCTTTTTTTTTTACTGAATCTCAAGGGATGTATAGGTTTGGGGTGACACCTACTGTCCAGAAATGGTAATTTTGTCTTGATGTATAAAGTGGAAATGCTGGTCCTCACTCTGTGAGCACTTTAACCCTGTCCTCAGTTCGCAACAAGTACAAGAATGTGTGTGTGTGTGTGAGTGCGTGAGTGTGTGTGTGTGTGTGAGAGAGAGAGTGTGTGACTGTGTATGTGTGTGTGGGAGAGTGAGTGTGTGTGTGTGGGAGTGAGAGTGTGTGTGTGTATATGTATATATATATACATACATACATATATGCATGCATATATATTTATAGATACAATGTTCATAAAGATATATATATATATATATATATACACATATATATATTTAATCCACTCATGTTTTAAAGACATTTGAGATGAATGCTGCCACACACTGCATGTTTGGTTACTCAGCAGTCAATAACACAGCCTCTGATTGGTTAGCAAGTCGACAAGGCAGCCTGTGATTGGCCAATAGACTGAGCTGAGGCTCACAAAGACGGCTGAGTTGCTAAAGTTGCTAAATAATCCACAGTGTAGGATCTATCATTATGAATGTATTTTATAAAGTCTGCCATGGTACAGAACGGTTCATGGCTTGATTTTAAAGCTTCTGAAACATAGACCGCACTGACAAACGTCCCATCCAGGAACTTCGGTACTGTGGAGATATCCATCTTGGCATATACAAGATTTAAGTTTTAACAATCCCCATGTGAGCTTAACTTAGCTAATTGGCTAACTATTAAGGTGATGGACAAGCTGTAAAACTAACCAAACAAAAGTTTTTCTTCATTTTTATCTACAGAGACAGTTGTCTAAAATGTTGTCAACAGTTTGTTGTTACCCTACAATAGAAGATGCTGGTAGTTATTGACATGAGTCATACATGTGTTCAGTCGTCAGGTCCTCATGTTGTTTAGCTGTGAAAGACTTGAGTGATTGTTTGGTTTGACGTCCTCATATTGTTTAGCTGTGAAAGACTTGAGTGTGTGTTTGGTTTCACGTCCTCATATTGTTTAACTGTGAAAGACTTGAGTGTGTGTTTGGTTTGACGTCCTCATATTGTTTAACTGTGAAAGACTTGAGTGTGTGTTTGGTTTGACGTCCTCATATTGTTTAACTGTGAAAGACTTGAGTGTGTGTTTGGTTTCACGTCCTCGTATTGTTTAACTGCGAAAGACTTGATTGTGTGTTTGGTTTGACGTCCTCGTATTGTTTAGCTGTGAAAGACTTGAGTGTGTGTTTGGTTTCACGTCCTCGTATTGTTTAGCTGTGAAAGACTTGAGTGTGTGTTTGGTTTCACGTCCTCGTATTGTTTAGCTGTGAAAGACTTGAGTGTGTGTTTGGTTTGACGTCCTCATATTGTTTAGCTGTGAAAGACTTGAGTGTGCGTTTGGTTTGACGTCCTCATATTGTTTAGCTGTGAAAGACTTGAGTGTGCGTTTGGTTTGACGTCCTCATATTGTTTAACTGTGAAAGACTTTAGTGTGCGTTTGGTTTGACGTCCTCATATTGTTTAGCTGTGAAAGACTTGAGTGTGTGTTTGGTTTGACGTCCTCATATTGTTTAGCTGTGAAAGACTTGAGTGTGCGTTTGGTTTGACGTCCTCATATTGTTTAACTGTGAAAGACTTGAGTGTGTGTTTGGTTTCACGTCCTCATATGGTCTGACCCACTGACTGTAGAGTGTGTGTGTGTTACAGCGTCCCCATATTGTTGGGAAGTTTATCATTTACAATGATAACAGTTTCTATAGAGTCTGGAAGAATAAGTCCAGATCCTCATGAAACAAGTGTGGTTATGTTTTATAATAAGTTCTGCTCTACTGTATGTTATAGTATACAATATATCTGACTGTGTACTGTTGTGTTTTGTTGCAGACATCAAGTGTTGAGATTGCGAATAATTCAGCAGACCCTGAAGTCAGCGAGAGATCCACTGCATCCTATGAACAGGTGATTACACATGTATTTTTTTCTTCATCTCAGTTTGGTCCATTGCACCAATACATACTGTATTAAAACAATAATTACTGTATCAGTTGATGTAAAAATGTCCACAACATTAATAATATCATTACTTTACATCTGATTCTTAATTGGGACAGCTGAGAGGAAGAGAGAGAGGCTTAGGACTTTGTCTGACAACCAGAATTAATAATTCTGTGAGTTAATAATTTAAAGATGAAAATATTTTATTTACAAAAGTAGCTCATTGTGTTACTTTCATATCATACATTGCAAACTGAAAACTGTTGTGCAAGTAGGGATTACTGTCCTATTCAATGAATTTTGATACTGTATATTGTTAATAATGGTTGTCAAGGTTGAACATCCCTCAGTCCATGATGACAGACTTCATGTTGTAGACTCCTCAAGCTGTAGTGACCAGGTAATTAATCTGGCATTATTACCTATTAAAACAAAAATTACATTGAAAATATTTATTTTAATTATTTGTTTTTAATGCCTCATCACTTTCAAAAGCCATGTTATGCACACTGTAATGGTACTGTTGGGAGACGGATACCCTTAATATTGTTTAAGATAATTTTGTTCTCCAATTTTCACTCAGATATCGGATCATGATTCCTCAGATCATTCGGATTATGAAGATATCGACAGTAGTGTACCATGGGGTTTCAGTCAGGGCCTTCAGTAAAAAAAAAACACAAACACAACCACATACAAAACACACTATTATGCACTATATTCACGAGACAGTTGATCTGCAACAACCATAGTACACACGCACACCACTGCGAATCTATAAGTCACTCAGCAACTGCAATTTCACAAGCCACTATATGACACAAAAACAAGCTTCCACATAAGCATAGGCGTCAGCTACGCGGGGAACACGTCCACGGCACTATTTATGATCAACAGTTTTGTCCTCACCACTTCTAAATTATTTTATCAATTTATCATTAACACTGCAACTACCACAAAAGAATTTCCTTCTTTTCTCCAAACATTCGCCGTGAAAAGTGCACACGAAGGAGATCAGAAACATGATGGATCGGTGGTGTTAATGCAGTGCAAGTGCAATCATAGTTTACTTCAAAACCCGCCAAAGGTTCAAACGTTGTTGATGACATCACTGGGGGCTAGCGCCAGACACATCGCTGGGCCTGGTGCGTTCTGTCACTATGATATCACATTTTGATTGGCTGACGACACACGTCCAAAATAACCAAATAGGAAATGGCAGCTTCAACGAAAGGCCAGCAATGCTATTACAGCAGGTCCACGGAGCTATGATGCGTTTAATGACATCCAGGAAAATCCAGCTCAGCTTCACAAAAAATAACCATATTCTTTCTGGAAATATAATCATAACATACTGAAAAAGTAATTGAATTCAGACACGTTCAGACACACATTCATTTGATTATTAAAAAATAATAATAATAAAAAAATATACTTTTTGATATTGTCGGCCCACCACTGGATATCAACTATATTCCAGATTCATCTGGCAGTTCTTCAGACACAAGTCTTTGCAGTAGGGAACTAAGAATCTCAGAAAATCCTCTGGAAAAAGTCTTCAAGGACATATTTATGGGTATAGGCCCATTGGCCCACCAGGCCCATTGGTGGGGAACTCAATGTCCTCCTTCCAAACATCCCAGAAAATGGCCCACCACTTGTTCCTCTTGGTGACTTCAACATCCAGTCAGAGAAGTCATCCGATCTACTTCTTCTACTTTCCTCTCTTTCTCTCTCACTTGCTCCTTCTCCACCAACTCACAAAGCTGGCAACCACCTTGACCTCATCTTCACAAGAAACTGCTCCACCTCCGACCACAAGGTAACTCCACTTCATGTTTCTGATCATTCCTTCATATCCTGATCTCTCCCACTCTGATGATCTCATCTCATCAGATATTGCACTTGTCCGTCGTAACATTCACTCTCTCTCTCCCTCCTCTCTCTCCTCAACTGTTCTATCAGCACTTCCTTCAGCTGACTCCTTCTCCCTCATGCATCCCAACTCTGCCACAGACACCTTCCTCTCTACTCTGTCCTCCTCTCTTGACTCTCTCTGTCCTCTTACTTCACGGCGGGTCCTCCCCAGCCCCATGGTTGTCTGACTCGTGCTGAGTGTGTGCGTGCGGAGAGAGCCACGATACAGGCAGCAGAAAGGAAATGCAGGAAATCAAAACACCCTTCCTATCATTCTCTTCTCTCCACCTTCACTGCCTCTATCTCTGCAGCCAAACAATTTTTCTATCAGACTAAAATTCAATCCTCTTTCTCTAACCCCAAAAAACTTTTCTCGATCTTCTCTAACCTCCTTGACCCCCCACTCCCCCCCCCCTCCTTTTTCCTCCCTTCTACCAATTCACTTTGTCAACTACTTCACAAAAAGACATTTGCTCTTCTTTCTCAACCCCACCTCCTGATCTCACCACTCTACCAACCACAATTTCAGTTCCTTCTCTATCCTCTTTCACCCCTCTATCTCATGATCAATTTCTTTCCCTAATAACCTCTGCCCGCCCCACCTCCTGCCCCCTTGACCCTATCCCTTCTCACCTTCTTCAGTCAATTGCTTCTTATCTTCTTACTTTCCTCACCCACCTCATTAACACATCTCTATCATCTGGTTGCTTTCCGGACTCTCTTAAAGAGGCCAGAGTGACCCCCCTCCTTAAAAAACCCACCCCTGACCCGTCTGAAGTAAATAACTACAGACCTGTCTCTCTTCTTCCTTTTCTCTCCAAAACTCTGGAGCGTGCTATCTTTAATCAACTCTCATCCTACCTTCACCGGAACAACCTTCTCGATCCTCTTCAGTCTGGTTTTAAAGCAGGTCACTCGACCTAAACTGCACTTCTTGCTGTCACTGAGCAACTCCACACTGCCAGGGCTGCCTCTCTCTCCTCTGTGCTCATCCTCTTGGACCTTTCTGCAGCGTTTGACACAGTTAACCACCAGATCCTTACTTCCTCCCTTCAAGAACTAGGTGTCTCAGGCTCTGCACTTACCCTACTCTCGTCCTATCTTCAAAACCGAACATACAGAGTAACCTGTGTCGGAACCCTGTCCTCTAGCTACTGGGGGTCCCTCAGGGTTCTGTCTTGGGCCCTCTCCTCTTCTCTCTATACACCAACTCTCTTGGTTCTGTTATTCTCTCTCATTGTTTTTCCTATCACAGCTACGCTGATGACACCCAACTCATTCTCTCTTTTCCCAGCTCCGACACATGTAGCAGAACGGATCTTCGCTTGTCTGACCGAAATCTCTCAGTGGATGTCTGACCATCACCTAAAACTCAATCTCGAAAAGACTGAGTTTCCTTTTCTCCCAGGAAAGGGCTCTCCCACCACAGATCTAACCATCATCCTCGACCACTCTGTGGTAGCTCCTTCTCATACCGCAAGGAACCTGGGTGTGACACTTGATGACCATCTCTCCCTCACTGCCAACATTGCTGCAACAGCTCGATCTTGCAGATACATGTTGCACAACATCAGAAGGATACGGCCTCTTCTAACCCAGAAGGTGGCACAGGTTCTGGTCCTGTCATGATCTGTCACTTCTGCTTAGTATCTTGTTTTGTTTCTCCCTTCATGTTCCATGTCTTGTCTTCCTGTTTTATTTTGAAATCACTCACCCTTGTCTACCCTGTGGTTCCTGTCTACCCCGCCCCCTTCCTCGTCTGTGTGCACTTGACCCCTGATTGTGTCTTCCACACCTGCAGCCAATCACTCCCTAATCAAGCACTGCTTATATTCCCCTCTGTGTCTTGTCTCGCCGCCAGTTCGTTGTAGTTCATAGCTCACGTTCCAGCACTCTTGTTCCACAGCCATAGTTTAGTCTTATCGTGTTTTTGAACCTTGCCTGCCCTTTTTGACCTTGCCTTTTTACCTGACATTTTTGTACCTCTGCCTGATCTCTTTGACCTTCCGTGTACCGAACCTCTGCCTGGAATTAAACTCTGTTACTGACTTATTCGTGTTCTGAATCTTGCATTTGAGTCCCTTGTTCTGCTCAGCCATAGTTCATGATATAACGAACTGGCCAGACATGGACTCAGCTGGCTCAACAGCAGGAGCAGCTCACGTCCTTGTGCGCCACACTGAGCGAACTGGCAGCTCGCCAGGACTCAATGATGACATCTTTGGGCTCACAGTTTCATGAACTACTCTCTTACCTACCACGAGAGGCGCCTGCCGAAGCGACGTCGGACCAAGCCTCTCTCCCGGGTTGACACGCGGACGCGCAGCCCCCTGCCAGCACTGCGCCATCTTGCCTGCAGCTCTCCCGTCCAGAGCACTTCTCCGGGGATTCAGGGGACGTGAGACCGTTCCTGACACAGTGTGAGCTGCACTCTGAACTACAACCATCGGCTTTTCCGACAGACCGGTCTAAGGTGGCGTTCATAATCTCCCACCTCACGGGACGTGCAGAGGCATGGGCTACTGCCGAATGGAGCCGTCGTTCGACAGCCTGCACTTCACTTGTCAGTTTCACACGGGCTCTCAAGCAGATTTAAACCCATCAAGAACAGTCCTCTCGTCCCTCCGGCCAAGCCCCCTCCTCCCACCCGATTCATCAACAATGACCCAGTGTTTACTGTCAAGAAGCTCCTGTCTTCTCGCCGTCGGGGCCGGGGGCTCCAGTACCTAGTGGACTGGGAGGGCTATGGGCCTGAGGAGCGCTCCTGGGTTCCTTCCAGGTTCATCTTGGACCCTTCCCTCATCAGGGACTTTCATGCCACCCACCCTGAAGCGCCTGGGCCTTCAGGAGCCGGCCCTTTGGGAGGGGGGATACTGTCATGATCTGTCACTTCTTCCCTTCATGTTCCATGTCTTGTCTTCCTGTTTTATTTTGAAATCACTCACCCTTGTCTCTGTTTCAGGTTCAGGTCTACCCCGCCCCCTTCCTCGTCTGTGTGCACCTGACCCCTGATTGTGTCTTCCACACCTGCATCCAATCACTCCCTAATCAAGCACTGCTTATATTGTTTGTTTGTAACATAACAAACATGTCTTGTGTACTGCATGACCTGCAGCACAGATCTGTGTTGCTCATAGCCCATTCTGGGCCTTGTTTGCCTTTCCATTAAAAGCAGGAAAGGCAGAAAGTGTTCCCATGATTTTTTTTCACTTGAACATTTACTGCTTCATAAATCCAACACAATAATAAGTAGACTGACCACATTTGCTCACATTTGTTGTATGAACATGTGATATTTCTTACCAGGTTACCTGATTAGTGAGCATATACATGTATGATTATTGTGTAGATATTTCAGACGTATATAACAGAAGCAAAGTTGCAAATTCTGACTCTATCCCTACTTGGTCTATATAAGTCACAAAAACCTGAACATTGTGTATATCTAAGGGTTTCACAATTCACTGACATATGTATATATACATATATAATGAAACAACATGAAATAACAGTGTTTGATGTCATGGTACTCATTTGTCACATGCCACACTGTTGGAAAACCTGATAAAAACTACCTCAGTTTTATCTCCAGAACATTTTCACGTCTTTATCTCACTGTTGGACAAACTTGGGGCTGGTTTGGTACTGTTGCTAATGGAAACACAAAAAAATACATCATGTATTATACCGACCTAAATGGTTAATAACAACATACAGAAACTTTCTCAAGTAACTTTTTTTTTAGTTATTTCATGCAAAAACCTAACCAAAACCAAACCAAAAGCCCTGGATCTCCCAAACCAAAAGCCCTGGATCAACTGTGAAGTTCGGTCCATGCTACGTCCACGCTCAGCTGCATTTGCCTCAGGCAGTGCTGAGAACTACAAAAAGGCCAGCTATGACCTGCGTAGGTCCATCAGAGATGCCAAGAAGCAATACAGACTGAAGCTGGAGGGTTTCTACTCCACCACAGATTCCCGTCGCATGTGGCAAGGACTGCAGCACATCACTGACTACCAGCAGGGGAACAGATGGGCCACAACCAGCCAGCCCTCACTACCAGATGAGCTAAATGAGTTCTATGCCCGCTTCGAGGCCCTCAACACCAACCAACAGAGAGGACCACTGACCACGGAGCGTGCACAAGACTCACCACTCACCGTGACGACAGCTGAGGTGCGTACAGCTCTGAGGAGAACAAATCCACGGAAAGCAGCCGGCCCAGACAACATCTCTGGGTGTGCCCTCAGGGTCTGTTCATGGGAACTGGCTGATGTGCTCGCTGATATCTACAACCTGTCACTAGCACAAGCTGTTGTTCCTGTCTGCTTCAAATCCACCACCATCGTTCCCCTCCCGAAGAAAAACATTGTGACCTGCCTGAATGACTATCGTCCCATTGCACTCACCCCTATAGTGATGAAGTGTTTCGAGAGGATAGTCATGACACACATCAAAAAGAACATCTCGGACACCTTGGACCCTTTACAGTTTGCGTACCGTCAGAACCGGTCCACAGACGATGCCATCAACACTCGTTATTCACACCACCCTCACTCACCTAGAGGCCAAGGATACATACGTCAGACTGCTTTTCATAGACTACAGCTCAGCGTTTAACATGGTCATTCCCCATAAACTCTCTACTAAGCTCCTCACTCTTGGTTTGACACCTGGTCTCTGTAACTGGGTGCTGAGCTTCCTCAATGACAGACCCCAGTCAGTCAGAGTTGGCAACTGCACATCTCAAACAAGAACTGTAAGCATAGGGACCCCCCAGGGCTGCGTGCTGAGTCCTTTACTGTACACCCTCTTCACCTACGATTGTGTGGCCACCCAGAACAACAACAGTATCGTAAAGTTTGCGGCGATACTACAGTCATCGGACTGATTACTGGTGGGTCGGAGACGGCGTATAGGAGAGAGGTGGCAGAACTTCTGGCCTGGTGTCAGGACAATAATCCCTCCTTGAATGCAGAAAAGACCAAGGAGATGATCATTGACCCGAGACGGAAGACAGTGTAGCACATACCACTGTGCATAGGTGAGACAGAAGTGGACAGGGTGAAAACCTTCAAATTCCTCGGCACTTACATCAGCAAGGACCTCACTTGGTCTCACAACGCACAGCAAAGGATTAAAAAAGCCCAGCAGCGACTGTACTTCCTCAGAAAGCTGAGGAAATTTGGCATGTCATCCAAAATCCTCAGCAACTTCTACAGGTGTACGGTCGAGAGCATCCTCACTAGTTCCATCACAGTCTGGTATGGAAACTGCACTGCCCAAGACAGGAAGGCCCTCCAGCGGGTGGTCAAAACTGCACAGTTCATCTCTGGAGCAGCCTTCCACTCACTTCAGGACATCTACTCCACCAGGGCCACCAGAAGAGCCCACAACATCATCAAAGACAGCACACACCCACAGCACAGACTCTTCACGCTGCTGCCATCAGGCAGAAGCTACAGGAGTCTATAATCCAGAACCACAAGAATGACAAACAGTTTTTATCCACAGGCCATCAGACTGGTGAATAGCTCCCTCATCAAGACCCCCCCTCCCTCACACCCCTGAACTGATCCACACACACACACACACACACACACACACACACACTCTCCCACACACACACACACACACACAGACACACACACACTGCTGCCTCCATCACTAAGTTCAAATGTCTTATTTTGTCACTTCAGTGTTTGAAATCCTTTGTTCAGATTGACGTCAGTGACACAAAGTGACCACACGAGGCAGCAGAGGACCAGCAGCTCCTGTGTCCCCGCAGCTAAAATCACTGGTTTTCTCTATGGGCTTTGGTGTGGGAGAGTGAGTGGATGGAGCTGTTAATCTATGACCTAAAAGAGCGTAGACTTAATCTGACATAGATTGTATTAGGTGTCAGTACCTCGTCATCAACACAACAAAGTAGATTAAAGTGATATGATGTGGTTTTTATTGATGTTGAAAATGTCATTCTTCATTAAGCCACAGAAACAGAAACCACAGACACTGATGATGTTTGGAAAGTGCAAAAACCCTCTGAGTGTCATGAGTTTCCTGTCACTGTGGACACGTTCTTCACTGTCGTTCACAGAGCAGCAGGAGGACAGAGGTCATCCTGAGGTCACGCACACTCAGTTTCACCTGCATCACAGCAGAAACCACACTTCCTCATTCATGGCATAATCTGCTCATGTGTGTTTCATTTTCCGTGTGTGTGTGTGTGTGTGTAACTCTGAGTGTTGTTCTGCTCACACGCAGCAGGGGGCGCTGTTGTCAGGCAGCATGAAGAGGAGGAGGAGGAGAAGCAGTGCATGCTGGGACAGAAAGGCTTGTCAGTGAGAAGATGATGTTCTTCAGACAAAGAGTCAAACTCTTAACATCTTTATTTACTTTGTTTTCTATTGGATTGAAAACCTTGAATTTTATTTTATATTATTTTGACTTCTTTCTTTTTATTTTATATAAAGCATTTATTCATTTTTATTTTTTTTTACTTTCTGTATCTTTTAATTTCACTTTCAAACATTCACTTTTTGTTTATTTTTATCTCAGTGTGTGTGAACCTGTGTGTTTCAGGCTGGTTCTCAGCAGCAGGGGGCGCTCACAGCGCAGGACGGCGGCTCAGTTAATGACAGACATGTTGATTTTTTAAGTCTTTATTTATTGATGGTTTCAACAAAGAATGACTGAGACGAGCTTTGACCTCGTCCACCACTGAAGCTGCTGTCTCTTCATGTCCTACAGAGGACACAGAGACACTGAGGAACCATGCCAGACCCAGAACCCAGGATAAACCGGTTCAGTGAATGTGGTCCTGAAGGTGTGGAGGTGGATCAGTGAGTCAGAGGAGACGCTGTAGAAGGACAGAGTCCCAGCAGGACAGTCCACATACACTGATACTCTGTGAGAGACAGAGGACATGATGGGTGTTCGTGTCCCACAGTGACGGACAAAGTGACCATAAACATCAGAGCAGATCAGACTCCAGGACTGATCATTATCTCCAAACACACAGTCAGAACTGTTGACTTTCCTCTTGATTCCTCTGTAACTCAGTGATATATAAACAGTTCCTCTCCACTCGACCTCCCAGTAACAGCGACCAGTCAGACCAGGTCTACACAGCAGCTGAGACCAGAACTCAAATCTGTCTGGATGATCAGGATACGACTGATCTTCTGTCACACAGGTCACTTTCCTGTTGTCGTCAGACAGTTTGAGGTTTCTGTTCATTGTGTTTGTGTCCAGTTCCAGTTCACATGAATCTGATGAAGACAACGAGACACAGCTGCAGTTTATTGATGATCAGCTGATATGTTGTTATTTCCTGTAAATCCATACTTACACTTCCTGAGACCAGGTTTTAACCACTGCTCTCCAGCATGGTCCATCCTGGAGGAAGAAACAGTCTGAATGAGTTTCTGTCCAACATGAGTCCAAACTGTTGTCTTAATGACGCACTCTGGTGGACACAATGATGAACTACAAGGACAGGTGTGTTTCAAAGAGAAGACGGTGGCTGTTTCTCAATACTCAAGGAAGCAAGTATGTACTTGCTTACTTGGGAAGTATATACTTGAGAAGTACGCTGGGAGTATATACTTGCCAAGTACGGGAGTACACAAGTATGTGGTTGTTTCTCAATACTCAAGTATGCAAGTATGTATGTATTGTTCTGCTGTAGTGCTGCAGTGCTGCAGCCTCATTAGCTCCACCTACGGTGTTGATAAATGAACATATGAAATACTTTTAATAAATGCATATATATGTTGTTATTATTTTACATTTTAAATATTTAACTTCATTTATTAATTTATTTCTATTAAAATATACAACACGAATAATACAATGTGGAAAATAGATATATTACAGCATTGTAGAGTAGTGTGCATTTGGACTATCTGGGTATCTCATAGGACTACTGGAATTAAGCTAAGTATCACTTCTGTAGGTCTTTCTTATTTGGTTGCTATTTCAATAATTGCTATTGTATGTAACTGGGTTGCTTGACTTTGTGACTTTTGAGTTGTCTGTTTAATTAAGGTGAAAGTTTTGTAAAGATATTTTGTCTGCTAGGTCAAAGAGAAAGTTGTTATTGTTGCTGCTTTGACCTAGTTTCTATTGAGCCATCACCATCACCAGGTGAGAAGTTTCACTGGCAAAGGGGAGTGGCCAACACAGCTGAGTAAGATTTAAACCAGACCCAAACCAGCATTTGTCAGTGTGCATTTGGACTATCTGGGTATCTCATAGGACTACTGGAATTAAGCTAAGTATCACTTCTGTAGGTCTTTCTTATTTGGTTGCTATTTCAATAATTGCTATTGTATGTAACTGGGTTGCTTGACTTTGTGACTTTTGAGTTGTCTGTTTAATTAAGGTGAAAGTTTTGTAAAGATATTTTGTCTGCTAGGTCAAAGAGAAAGTTGTTATTGTTGCTGCTTTGACCTAGTTTCTATTGAGCCATCACCATCACCAGGTGAGAAGTTTCACTGGCAAAGGGGAGTGGCCAACACAGCTGAGTAAGATTTAAACCAGACCCAAACCAGCATTTGTCAGTGTGCATTTGGACTATCTGGGTATCTCATAGGACTACTGGAATTAAGCTAAGTATCACTTCTGTAGGTCTTTCTTATTTGGTTGCTATTTCAATAATTGCTATTGTATGTAACTGGGTTGCTTGACTTTGTGACTTTTGAGTTGTCTGTTTAATTAAGGTGAAAGTTTTGTAAAGATATTTTGTCTGCTAGGTCAAAGAGAAAGTTGTTATTGTTGCTGCTTTGACCTAGTTTCTATTGAGCCATCACCATCACCAGGTGAGAAGTTTCACTGGCAAAGGGGAGTGGCCAACACTGCTGAGTAAGATTTAAACCAGACCCAAACCAGCATTTGTCAGTGTGCATTTGGACTATCTGGGTATCTCATAGGACTACTGGAATTAAGCTAAGTATCACTTCTGTAGGTCTTTCTTATTTGGTTGCTATTTCAATAATTGCTATTGTATGTAACTGGGTTGCTTGACTTTGTGACTTTTGAGTTGTCTGTTTAATTAAGGTGAAAGTTTTGTAAAGATATTTTGTCTGCTAGGTCAAAGAGAAAGTTGTTATTGTTGCTGCTTTGACCTAGTTTCTATTGAGCCATCACCATCACCAGGTGAGAAGTTTCACTGGCAAAGGGGAGTGGCCAACACAGCTGTAACTAATCAGCCCCTAATCAGGGAGTGGCCACTCAGCTGCAACTAATCAGACACCTGATTAGGTGTCTTTGAAAAAGCAGCACTGACTTTGAAGCGGCAGCTTCAGCGGCAGACTCTTCAGACGAAGACTCAGGAAGACAAAGACAAAGGAGTCTAAACCGGAGTCTGATGAAGACTCAGGAAGACAAAGACAAAGGAGTCTAAACCGGAGTCTAACAAGGAGGCTAACGAGGCTAAGTACCTGTCTGCAAGTGTTTTCGACCTTTCACATATGTGCCTTTTTTCCATTCCTGTTCATGTCTCTTCTCATAGATACTACAAACCTCACAATCACTCACAGCATCACCGTAACCTGTCCTCACTTATCTATCCCACCCGCTCCACACACATCCAACACCTTGTCGCAGGGGGCCTGTGGAACTGCCAGTCAGCTACCCGCAAAACTGAGTTCATTTCCGGCTTTGCTACTGAGCAATGCCTGGACTTCCTTGCTCTCACTGAGACTTGGATAACACCCTCCAACACAGCCACCCCTGCAGCTCTCTCCTCCGCCCACTCCTTCTCCCACACACCCAGATCCACTGGAAGAGGTGGTGGGACAGGTCTGCTCATCAACCCCAACTGGACTTTCACTCTTTACCCACTGCCACACTTCTCTTCACAGTCGTTTGAATTTCATGCTGTAACTGTAACTCACCCAGTCAAACTAACCATTATTGTCATCTACCGTCCACCAGGCCCATTGGGACACTTCTTGGAGGAACTAGATGTCCTCCTCTCAAACGTCCCAGAAAATGGCCCACCACTTGTTCTTCTGGGTGACTTCAACATCCAGTCAGAGAAGTCATCCGATCTACTATTTCTACTTTCGTCTCTTTCTCTCTCACTTGCTCCTTCTCCACCAACTCACAAAGCTGGCAACCACCTCGACCTCATCTTCACCAGAAACTGCTCCACCTCCGACCTCACGGTAACTCCACTTCATGTCTCTGATCATTTCTTCATTTCCTACTCTCTCCCACTCTGCCAATCTGAGGATCTCATCTTATCAGATACTGCACTTGTCCGTCGCAACATTCGCTCTCTCTCTCCCTCCTCTCTCTCCTCAACTGTTCTATCAGCACTTCCTTCAGCTGACTCCTTCTCCCTCATGCATCCCAACTCTGCCACTGACACATTCATCTGTACTCTGTCCTCCTCTCTTGACTCTCTCTGTCCTCTTACTTCACGGCGGGTTCGTAAGTCCTCCCCAGCCCCGTGGTTGTCGGACTCAGTGCGTACTGAGAGAGCCACGATACGGGCAGCAGAAAGGAAATGGAGGAAATCAAAACTCCCTGACGACCTGCGTTCCTATCACTCTCTTCTCTCCACCCTCACTGCCTCTATCTCTGCAGCCAAACAATCTTTCTATCAGACTAAAATTCAATCCTCTTTCTCTAACCCCAAAAAACTTTTCTCGATCTTCTCTAACCTCCTTGACCCCCCTACCCTCCCTCCTCCCTCCTCCCTTCTACCAATTCACTTTGTCAACTACTTCACAAAGAAAGTAGATGACATTCGCTCTTCTTTCTCAACCCCACCTCCTGATCTCACCACTCTACCAACCACAATTTCAGCTCCTTCTCTATCCTCTTTCACCCCTCTAGCTCAGGATCAAGTTCTTTCCCTAATAACCTCTGCCCGCCCCACCTCCTGCCCCCTTGACCCTATCCCCTCTCACCTTCTTCAGTCAATTGCTTCTGATCTTCTTCCTTTCCTCACCCACCTCATTAACACATCTCTATCATCTGGTTGCTTTCCGGACTCTCTTAAAGAGGCCAGAGTGACCCCCCTCCTTAAAAAACCCACCCTTGACCCGTCTGAAGTAAATAACTACAGACCTGTCTCTCTCCTTCCTTTTCTCTCCAAAACTCTGGAGCGTGCTATCTTTAATCAACTCTCCTCCTACCTTCACCGGAACAACCTTCTTGATCCTCTTCAGTCTGGTTTTAAAGCAGGTCACTCGACCGAAACTGCACTCCTTGCTGTCACTGAGCAACTCCACACTGCCAGGGCTGCCTCTCTCTCCTCTGTGCTCATCCTCTTGGACCTTTCTGCAGCGTTTGACACAGTTAACCACCAGATCCTTATTTCCTCCCTTCAAGAACTAGGTGTCTCAGGATCTGCACTTACCCTACTCTCGTCCTATCTTCAAAACCGAACATACAGAGTCACCTGGAGAGGATCTGTGTCGGAACCCTGTCCTCTAGCTACTGGGGTCCCTCAGGGTTCTGTCTTGGGCCCTCTCCTCTTCTCTCTATACACCAACTCTCTTGGGTCTGTTATTCTCTCTCATGGTTTTTCCTATCACAGCTACGCCGACGACACCCAACTCATCCTCTCTTTTCCCAGCTCAGACACAAATGTAGCAGAACGGATCTCCGCTTGTCTGACCGACATCTCTCAGTGGATGTCTGACCATCACCTGAAACTCAATCTCAACAAGACTGAGTTTCTTTTTCTCCCAGGAAAGGGCTCTCCCACCACAGACCTAACCATCACCCTCGACAACTCTGTGGTAACTCCGTCTCATACCGCAAGGAACCTGGGTGTGACACTTGATGACCATCTCTCCCTCACTGCCAACATTGCTGCAACAGCTCGATCTTGCAGATACATGTTGCACAACATCAGAAGGATACGGCCTCTTCTAACCCAGAAGGCGGCACAGGTTCTGGTCCAGGCTCTTGTCATCTCACGCTTGGATTACTGCAACTCACTCCTGGCTGGTCTCCCTGCGTGTGCCATACGACCCCTGCAACTCATCCAGAATGCAGCAGCTCGACTGGTCTTCAACTTACCAAAATTCTCCCACACTACACCTCTCCTCCGCTCCCTTCACTGGCTTCCTGTAGCTGCTCGCATCCGCTTCAAGACTCTAGTGCTTGCGTTCCATGCTACAAACGGATCCGGTCCAGCCTACATCCAGGACATGATCAAAACCTACACCCCAGCCCGCCCACTTCGCTCTGCATCGGCAAACCGGCTCGCTGCCCCCTCACTGAGAGGATCGCAGAGGCACTTACAGAACTCGAGACTGTTCACTGTCCTCGCTCCCAAATGGTGGAACGAGCTCCCCATTGACATCCGGACAGCGGAAAGCCTCCACATCTTCCGCCGCCGACTAAAAACACATTTCTTCCGACTCTACCTCGACTAAGACGATAACGACGACGAAAAAAAAAAAAAAAAAAAAAAAAAAAAAAAAATCGCACTTATGACTAGCACTTCATAGTTTGATTTACTTGAAGCTCTTACTTACTTCTAGCTCTTATTTGTACCCAAATGTTTAAATGCACTTATTGTAAGTCGCTTTGGATAAAAGCGTCTGCTAAATGACATGTAATGTAATGTAATGTAGTATATATTATATATATATGACTTGTACAAATATATACTACTCTACATATCTAATATTTACATATTATATTTAAATACAGATACAATGACCGTGCGACTTTAATATAAATCTAACATTCAAAGTTCAAATAAATAAAACATAAACAATATACAAACTTTTAAACTGTCAGGTCAAAACGTTTCCATTAAAAACAAAATAACACGTCAACAACAATTCTATGGATCACACCGAGCATCTAATGACAGTGACGGCTGAGCCAGCGGATCATTTCATCAGGACAGGCCGAGGTCACGCTGCTCTGTGCCGGGCACAGTGAGCGCCGAGCGTCCGCAGAGGCGGAGCTTATCGTTTTTGATAGGCTTCCTTTTTCTTATGAACGACAGGTGATGAGTTGATGATGCAGGAGAAGACCCCACTGACACAGGACTTGTATCGAACAAAGGGATTTTATTTAGTCACAAGTCAGGCGTCAGAACCAAGCTCTGTAGCAGCTCGGGAGAATGTGTTCTTGCCGAATCTCCGAACAATTCTGCCTCAGAAAAGCAAAACTAACCTTATATAGATTTTCTAGCATTCTTATTTGCAGGCATCACATGTTTCGACCCCCGCCTTTCTCCTGTTTCCATAATGCAACAACTTGAAAAACAAGTTGGGTCCGGATATACCATACTGTCCCATGATCTTTAAATTGGACAATATCCAATATTTGACCATTTAGTCAAACAAGAGACATCTATATTTCCTAACTAACCATATTCAAAACAGACCCTCAAGTTTCCTGTCCTATACAGGATGCCTATTGTAAAACGTATGGTCTGACTTGTCATGTGTCCCAGAGACCCTCTTGTCTCATGTTTACTTATTAATGTCAATCATCAATACATTGAAGTATTAAACTTTAGCTGTGTTAATGTGTTCTTCTTAGTTCATATACTTCAGTATTCTGGGATACATGGCCATCCCAAGTACGCTTACAGTTTTTGTCAATTGCTAAAACACTAAACCCTATTGTCTGAACCAAATGCTCAGTTGCCTGAAGCCACTGATTGAATCAATCACTCTTTTGGCAAAACCATAAGCACTTTTCACCTGTTTAGGCACAACTTGCCAACACATTTTCATTGTGATGCACCTGTAAGTGACTAGCTTATTCGTCATTCATGTTCCTTCGTTTTAACCCCGGAACCTGTATGGCTATCTACTTTGTTTACGTCCCGTCGCTGTAGGCGAATAGCTTATTCGTTATTCACGTTCATTCACTGTTACCACGGAACCTGTATGGCTGACTCTTTTGTTTACGTTTCGTCACTGTAAGCCCGGGAACACGCTAGTCTGCAGCTGTTCTCTCTCCCGGCTTTCCACATCACCCGTACCTCTGTTCTGGAGTAAGTTAGCACATTATCTTGGTTTGATTATCACATTTATTACTTGCTTGTACTTTATGTTCTGTACATTATTAGACTTACCTGCGCTGTATTTGTGTGTCGTTTGTTAAGAGCCCATCAAGCTAACAGCAAGTTTTGAAGCAGTCATGTGTGAGTTTTGCACCCTTGGTGAGCGGAGTGAGGTGTGTATCTGGTATATTATGTGTGTGTGTAAATAGTAAACATATTTGTGCTATAAGCCTAATCTAATTACTGTTGTTTATTTTTTGAAGCACAGTATTTCTATGTGTTTTATGGTTTGATTGAATGCACTGTGGAAATGTGATTTGTATTAAATAAATTATTTCTGTTTATTTTTAGTTTTCACGGTGCTACTAAATAAAAGGAAATTGCACCTGTCGAGACTCTCTGCCATTATTATGTACGTCAAGGGCTGCAACAGCACCCGTGCTGCATAATGGTGAGCACAGGTGACACAAGTCAAACACAATGAAAGCACAAGTGTCACCACGTGAACACAACAACTCAAAGCTGATCACACTTGTGGCTGATGATGTGAGGGAACATATAAGCCAGTTCAGAGAGCACTGGTTTGTGAGGCCCTACGATGGATAGACATCTGAGAGAAAGAGTTTGTGTGAGAGGAGGTCGAGGATGTCGAGGAGGTCGAGGAGGTCAGCAAAGATATCTGATGAAATCAGAGCGACTGTGATTGACCATGTTCTTGTCCATGGTATGAGCATGAGGGAGGCCGGACAAAGGCTACAACCAAACATCAGTAGATTCACTGTGTCCACCATAATCCCAAGATTTAGAGAAGAGAGCAGGTAAGCAATTACCTGCTCTACGTGTAAATGCACAAGATTTCAGTTTTTTTGTCTTTTAGTACAAGTGCTAAATGCACAGGTGTTTTGTTTTGCAACATGCATTTAGCCTACAGTGAACAATAAACATTTATTTCTCCAGCTTCATGTCCTGAGTGTTGTGTTTTCTATTTTTCTACCTAGTGTTTAGTGACTGTTCAGTAGTGTTTATTATTTGACAGCATAGTTGAGTTTTGAGCACAGATTGAAAAGTTTTGAGGTGAAAGTTTGGTTTTGCAAGAAGAGTCTGAGGTTTTGTGAATGTAGCTTGAAAATTGGGTTTTGTGTTCACAGTTTAGAGAAAAGAGAGAGCAGCTTTCAAGAAATGTGTCTGAGCAATCAAGGAAAAACTGTAAGTCACCTCCGATGCATACCTGGTAAAAATGGGCGGAGCGAGAATACTTCCGGGTCCTCGCTGTTCGCTTACTTGAGAATTAGAACAGCACTTGAACAGTACCGGAGTACGCAAGTACGCAAGTATGCACAAGTATGGATATTGAGAAACGGCCGGTGTCTACAGAACCAGAGACCACAGTTTCAGGAGGCTACGCATTTACTCAACAGCGCCACCACGTGGACAACACAGAAGACAACTTCTATACATTTGAAACCCACCACGAGTAAACCAGCAACAAGTTGGCCCAGCACAAACCAAGTAAACAAAGAAAATAGATAAAATAGAGGGATTTCATTTGTATTTTTTACAGTGTTTCAAATCGCAGTATTGTGGGTCTAAAAAGCATAAACTTTGTATTTGAATTACGGTTGTTTGATCGCTTGCTTGAATCGATACCTAGTTTCCAGTGCTTTCGTGGTTTTTTTCAGCTGCGCGTCACAGAGGAAACACATGGCTACTTATGCAGCTGCTGCTGCGGAGGCTTGTCGCTGTGACTGCTGCTTCCAAAACTTGTGTGTTTTCACCGTTGAATGAAGAATGAAGAACAACTTGATTGTAGCTGTTAGATGACGAACATCTCGTACACAACTCACTACAAACACCACAGAATAAAGACATCTTTACTTTAGTTTGACCGTAGACTGTTTGAAGTGGACCAGGACTGTTCTGTACCCAGTACCAGGACTTCTCACATGATGCTGCTACTCTGTGCAGATGATCTGTCCAGTTCATGGTTCTGGTCGTTTCTCAGGCTGAACTACGTGACATTCACTCGTTCTCACGAGGTGTTTAAAAAGTGTCACTAATGTTTGGTTATACTCACTGACAGAGGAAAACATAATAACAGGACATCTTCAACCTGAACCTGCTGACAAGTTTGAATACTGCTGATGAACATGAAGAGGAAGGAGGAGGAGGAAGAGGAGAATACCTGAGAGTGTCCAGTCTCCAGTGAGGACTCTTCAGTCCAGCAGACAGCAGCTTCTTTCCTGAGTCTCCTGGATGATTGTAGCTCAGGTCCAGTTCTCTGAGATGGGAGGGGTTGGAGGTCAGAGCTGAGGTCAGAGAAGAACATCCTTCTTCTGAGACCAGACAACCTGACAGACTGGAGTTAAGAAGATATGATGAACTCAGTGATTCAGAAAAAAACATCTGCATCAACTAGAACCTAAAGAAGCAAAGAGTCTGAGTCAGAGTTCTGACCTGAGAGTCTCCAGAGAACAGTGAGGACTCTTCAGTCCATCACACAGCAGCTTCACTCCTGGATCCTGCAGGTCGTTGTTACTCAGGTCCACGTGTCTCAGACGAGAGGACACAGAGCTGAGGACTGAGGACTGAGCTTCACAGCTTCTCTCTGAGAGTTTACAGCCACTCATTCTGAGGAGGAGTTCAAGAAAATCTATTCACATATGTAATTAGAAAAATAATCAGGGACAGGTGAGGAGCGAGAGAAGGGTACCAAGGAGAAACTGCGAGCTCTCAGAAGGCAGTCTCCATCCTCTCCAGAAGAAGTATAAGCTTTGACTGATTTTTGAAGAGTTGGAAAGCTAAACAGAACGTGCTATATTCACCACATGATGAGAATATATATACAGGCGAGGGTTGTATAAGGACACATTTTCTGTGGAATGAACAGAGACCTTTTCTTTCTTTTTTAGAGCGCCATGGTGGGGGCCCTCAGCCCACAGGTGGGAGAGGCTTTCCCTCACAGCTAGATATTTTATCTAGCTCAGGCCAGGGTCTTTTCTCTTTTTGTTTATCCTTTTTTCTATTTCTTGCTTATGTTTGGTGTTGTTATTTGTTCAGGGAGCAGATCTTTCAATTTTCATCTTGTTAAGTTTGTTGGTACACTTACAAGTAAATAAGTATGGCTAGTGACAAATTAAAATTCATTTCCTTTAATGTCAATGGGCTGTTGAATCCAGTTAAACGTAGTAAAATCCTATCTAAAGTGAGAACAGAACAAGCCCATGTGGTTTATTTACAAGAGACCCATTTGACAGACAAGGAGCATTTACAAGGGCTTTACAAATCTGTTTTTTTCTTCATACAAATCAGGGCAGAGAAGAGGAGTTGCTATTCTCATTTCAAACAAGCTACATTTTGAAAAAGTATTTGAAATGGGTGATAAAGAGGGCACGTTTATTTTAAGTAAGGGGTAAGATAGATGGGAATCAATCTAAGAAAAGAAAATAGGAATAAAATGATAGAGGATTTAAAAAACAAGCTAAAGGTACAAGAAGGAAAACAGAAATTAGATTTGGCACAGAATACATTGAGAGAAATTAGACACACCAGGAATGAAATTAATAATTTGGCCACACAAGAAATCGAGAAAAATGTAATGTTTCTGAAACAGAAAGACTACGAAAGTTCAGCCATACCAAAAGAAGGCAAGGATAAAGTGGAGTGTGGCTCTTTTAGGCCAATCTCTGTTCTTAATGTGGACTATAAATGATTTACTTCTGTTATGGCCAAACGATTAGAAGAATTCCTGCCGACACTGATACATAATGATCAGACAGGTTTCATACACCAACGCCAAACACAAGACAATATACCAAAGACACTACATATTATGGATCAAACTGAAGCAATTGTGATGAGCGTAGATGCTTGTGGCAGTGGGGTATGGTTAGAGCGGCGACTGCTGGAGGAGAGGGAGGAGTGGCTCAGCCGGTGATCAGACAGCTGGACAGAATCAGGTAATCAGTCAGCTATATAAGCACACTTGTAACCTGGTTCTGGTCTCTTGCAGTAGGCTGGGTCCGGAAGGAGGAAGCAGGAGCGAGGAGAGAGAAGGAGAGCGACAACGGCATTTCATTTCTGTATGGTTGGTGGAGTGTTCTGTTGGACTCAAATAAAAGATTATTTTCCACCACCACGCAGGCTTTTTTTTCCCTTCCTCTGGACGAGCTGTGAGTGGGGAAGCTCACATCTGGCACCTGAATAGGGACCATGGAAGGACAAACGCCGCTGTCGCTGGCACTTCAGCACCTCGCAGCGATGCAGGAGAGCACCACCACACTTCAGCAGCAGCAGTCCCGGGTCCTGGCTGACATCGCGGCGGCCCAGCGGGATCCCTTCCCCGGCGGAGCATGAGGGAGGAGGCCAGGCCAGCAGCGATTCCTGCAGGCCGTCCCACTCCAGCCCCGAGGAAGAGATTTTCGGGGACAGCCGCACCGGCCCCTGCACCATACACACACACACATACACACCCGGAGCACGCACTGCTCCGGCCGACTAGTAACCCTCTGCCTTCTGTTCCACAGGGCCCAGCCTACATGTCTGATCACCTGGCACCCCGGGGGGCTCCTCAGACGCCAGGGCAGGTGTGCTGGAGGTGTGGACAACCTGGCCACATCCGGGCAGAGTGCCCCCTCATGGAGGTGGGGCAAGTGGTTCGGGTTGCTGGTCCGCCAGCCCCCTCCCCCGGTTCGGAAGGGACGTACCGTATACCGGTATGTATACAGGGGGGTACACACCAGGCTCTGCTGGATTCTGGTTGTGAACAGACCATGATCCATCAGCATCTGGTTCGACCGGGGGCATTGTTAGAGGCATCGTGGGTGAGGGTGAGGTGTGTGCATGGGGATATTCACGATTATCCAGTGGTGGCCCTGGAAATTTATTTTAAAGGGAAAAAACATAGAGTCAAGGCTGGAGTTAGTACTCGCCTCACGCACCCTTTAATCTTGGGAACAAACTGGCCGGGGTTTGCGAGCTTGGTGGGGGAAACTATGAGGGTGCGGTCACGTACGTCAGGGAAATGTGAGTGGTGTGCTGTGCTTAGTGGTGAGGCGGAGGTGCCGCATCCCGACGCTGCCAGGGGGGGCGTGGGGCCGGAGGGGCCAGCACAGCTGGATCCAGGGGGCCCGCAGATTGCTCCCATGGAAGATTTTCCACTTGAGCAGTCTCGGGATGAGACCCTCCGTCATGCTTTTGACCAAGTGTTGAAAATTGATGGTTGCCAGGTTCACACTAACACAGCACTAACTCACCCCTACTTTGTTGTCATTAGGGACAGACTATACAGAGCGAGTCGTGACGCTTGGACCGGGGAAGAGCTCACCCAGTTGTTAGTACCGATAAGCCGCCGCAAAACAATTTTCCAGACGGCTCATCACAACCCCATGGCGGGCCACCTGGGATATGATAAAACACTGAACCGGATCATGGCCCGATTTTACTGGCCGGGCATTCGGGCGGATGTAAGTCGGTGGTGTGCATCCTGCCGTGAATGCCAGTTAGTCAACCCACCGGCCACCCCAAAAGTGCCGTTGCGCCCATTACCACTTATTGAGGTCCCTTTCGATAGAATTGCCATGGACCTCATCAGGCCATTAGACCAGAGCGCACGGGGATATCGCTTTGTGCTAGTTCTAGTGGACTATGCAATGCGCTATCCTGAGGCAGTGCCCCTGCGCAATATCTCTGCGAAGAGTGTTGCGCAGGCGCTGTTTCAAGTTATCTCCCGAGTTGGGATCCCGAAAGAGATCCTGACTGATCAGGGCACATCATTTATGTCACGTACACTACGCGAGCTAAACGAATTACTGGGCGTCCGCTCAATCCGGACTAGCGTCTACCATCCCCAGACCGACGGCCTGGTGGAGCGGTTTAACAAGACACTAAAGAACATGATTCGTAAGTTTGTGCACGAGGATAGCCGTAATTGGGATAAATGGTTGGACCCTCTGTTTGCAGTGCGAGAGGTTCCCCAGGCCTCCACAGGATTTTCTTCTTTTGAACTCCTGTTCGGCAGAAAACCTCGGGGTGTCTTGGACCTGGTTAAGGAAAACTGGGAGGCGGGTCCAAGCACCAGCAAAAATGAGGTACAATACCTGCAAGCAAAACTCCATTCACTGGGTCAGTTATCACGGGAGAATTTGCTCCAGGCCCAGGAACGTCAACAGCGGCTGTACAACAGAGGGGCAAAACTTAGACAGTTTTCACCGGGAGATAAAGTACTTGTATTGCTGCCATCATCTAGCTCTAAATTGCTCGCCAAGTGGCAAGGGCCCTTCGTGGTCACACGGCGAGTGGGGGATGTTGACTATGAGGTTGTGCGTTCTGACAGGGGCGGAGCAACACAGATTTACCACCTCAACCTCCTCAAAGCCTGGAGGGAGATGGCGGCTGTTTCTCTGGCTACCACCGTGATCGAGAGAGATGAGTTGGGACCGGAGGTGACTAAGTCGAACCAGTCAGCGCCAGTCCCCGTTGATGACCATCTCTCAGCGGGCCAGAGAGCAGACGTGGCCTTGTTGCAGCGGCGGTTTGCTGATGTGTTCTCTCCCCTGCCAGGGCGCACAAGTCTCATACACCACCACATAGAAACACCTCCGGGCGTGACAGTGCGCTCACGACCTTATCGGCTGCCAGAACACAAAAGGAAAATTGTTCAGGCAGAACTTCAGGCCATGTTGGAGATGGGGGTAATAGAAGAGTCCAACAGTGACTGGTTTTGCCCCATCGTGCTGGTTCACAAGTCCGATGGGTCAATACGGTTCTGTGTGGACTATCGTAGGGTCAACAAGGTGTCCAAATTCGATGCCTATCCAATGCCCCGGGTCGACGAACTCCTGGATCGGCTGGGCACGGCTCGCTTTTTCACGACACTGGATTTAACCAAGGGCTACTGGCAGATTCCCTTGTTGCTAGAGTCCAGGGAAAAGACGGCCTTCTCCACTCCGTATGGTTTGTACCAATTTGTCACTCTTCCGTTTGGGTTGTTGGGGGCCCCAGCTACATTCCAGCGCCTCATGGACCGGGTGCTGCGGCCTCACTCTGCATATGCTGCGGCCTACTTGGATGATGTCATCATTCATAGTGAGACCTGGGAGCAGCATGTGCAGCAGGTGGGAGCAGTGCTTGAGTCCCTGAGGAAGGCGGGGCTCACGGCCAATCCAGGGAAGTGTGCGGTTGGACGGAGGGAGGTACGGTATTTGGGGTACCACTTGGGGGGCCGGCAGGTGCGACCTCAAATACAAAAAACTGCAGCGGTTGCAGCCTGCCCAATTCCCAAGACAAAAAAAGAAGTCAGGAGGTTTCTGGGGCTGGCCGGTTACTATAGGAGGTTCATTCCAGCTTTCTCGGAGCTGACCAGCCCCCTAACCGACCTGACCCGAAAGGGTGCCTCAGATCCGGTCCAGTGGACGGAGCCGTGTCAGCTGGCGTTTGAGAGGGTAAAGCGAGCCCTCTGTGGGAAGCCACTTTTATACACTCCTAACTTTTCTCTCCCTTTCATCCTGCAGACCGACGCCTCGAACAGCGGGCTGGGGGCCGTTTTGTCCCAGGAGGTGGAGGGGGTCGACCGCCCCGTACTGTACATTAGCCGGAAGCTGGCTCAGCGGGAGGTGAACTACAGTACGGTGGAAAAAGAGTGCCTCGCCATACGGTGGGCGGTTGGTGCCCTCCGCTACTATCTCCTGGGGCGCCCATTCACCCTCTGGTCGGACCATGCCCCGCTCCAATGGCTCCACCGCATGAAAGATGCCAACACGCGGAACACTCGCTGGTATCTGGCGTTACAGCCCTTCCGGTTCAAAGTGATCCATAGGCCGGGTAACCGCATGGTCGTGGCTGACTTTCTCTCCCGCTCCACGGAGGGGGGGGAGTGGGCTTGCGGCCGGCGGGATCCCGGCCTAAGTCGGGCGGTGGGGGTATGTGGCAGTGGGGTATGGTTAGAGCGGCGACTGCTGGAGGAGAGGGAGGAGTGGCTCAGCCGGTGATCAGACAGCTGGACAGAATCAGGTAATCAGTCAGCTATATAAGCACATTTGTAACCTGGTTCTGGTCTCTTGCAGTAGGCTGGGTCCAGAAGGAGGAAGCAGGAGCGAGGAGAGAGAAGGAGAGTGACAACGGCATTTCATTTCTGTATGGTTGGTGGAGTGTTCTGTTGGACTCAAATAAAAGATTATTTTCCACCACCACCCAGGCTTTTTTTCCCTTCCTCTGGACGAGCTGTGAGTGGGGAAGCTCACAATGCTGAAAAGGCCTTTGATTCGGTTAACTGGATTTTTCTCTACAGTGTTGCATAGAATTGGCTTCCACGATACCATTATTAAAACCATACAGGCACTATATGACAAACCTACCGCCAGGGTCAAGGTCAATGGATATTTGTCAAATAGTTTTACCCTAGAAAGGGGCACCAGACAGGGCTGTGCATGGTCACCACTACTCTTCGCATTATATTTGGAACCACAAGCTCAGTATATCAGACAAAAAGAAGATATTAAGGGAATCATTATTAAAGGGACGGAATATAAATTGGCCTGTTATGCAGACAATATTTTGATATACCTTGCGCAACCAACTCACTCTCTGCCTAAATTGATGCAAGCATTTGAACAATATGGCCAATTATCTGGGTACAAAATCAACATGAGTAAAACCCAAATACTCTCATATATAACTACTGCCCACCAAGAGAAATCAAAAGTAGCTACCCCTTGACATGGCAAACAGAGTCCTTTAAATACTTACGCATCAACCTACCAAAAGATCTTACAAAATTATCGGAATATAACTATTCACCCATACATAAAAAAATAAAGGATGATATAGCAAGATGGAACTTAATTCCCTTCTTTAGCCTTAGTTCAAGAATTGACTCTATTAAAATGATCATATTGCCAAGAATTTTATATTTATTTCAAACATTGCCAATAGAGATTAACCAAAACCAATTTAACGAGTGGGACAAACTGCTATCCAGGTATATAGCAGTTCGCCTCAAAATCTTACAGCTGGTTAAACAAAAGGGAGGATGGAGCTTGCCTTATTTTAGATATTATTATTTTGCAGTGCAGATGAGAGCAGTGGTATGCTGGTGCAACCCGTCATATACAGCTCAATGGAAAAGCATTGAGGAAAAAATGCCCTCCATCCCCATACAGGCAATTTTAGCTGATAATAACTTGCAAACCCACATAAATAACATTGATAATCCATGGGTGGCGTGGACCCTTAAAGTATGGAAAATTATTATAAAAGAACATAAACTTGAAAATGATATTTTGGCTCTTAAATGGTGTGCTTATGATTCGGATTTTAGACCTAACAAATTGGATTCTAGATTCAAGGACTGGATAGCTGAATACAAAGATGAAAAATCTAACAAAGATAAACACATGTCTAATTCAATTATTTACAAAAGCTATTAATAAAACTGTGTCATGCTTATATAAGGGTCTGTCTAATTTGAAATCTCACTCTACTTCATATATTAAAATAAAATGGGAGAAGGAAGGAGGGATAAATATATCTGAGGAAGAATGGACAACAATTTGGAGGTATCAATGGAGATGTACCAGTTCACAGAAGTGGAGGGAATTTGGATGGAAAAGCTTGATTAGGTACTTTATTACACCTTCTCAGAAGTCTTACTATGATGATAATTCCTCTGTCTGCTGGTGGAACTGTGGAAATCTAACTTGTACATAGTTGCTAATGTGTGTTTTTCCTTTTTTCATTGTTTGTTTTTTTTGTCTAGGCATTTAGAGCAGACAACAGATGTGAGATGTATGCATGTACTGTATGTTTTGCTGGATGTGAATGTCTGTTTGTGAATGTCAATATAAAATAAATTATAAAAAAATGAAATAAAAAAAAAATAGAGTAGAATTGTCCATATAAATCGAGAGGGGTCTAGCTGCAGACCTGCACTGTCAGGACCCTTCGTTGCAGACCTGCACTGTGAGGTCTCCTGCACTGTCAGGACCGGAAGTTGATTCGAAGCCTTTCAAAATAAAGGCGACCATACCGGAAGCTTATATTCAAAATAAAAGCGAGCATACTTGAAGCACGTATTTTTCGTTCCCCATGTGAAGTGTGAAGACGACGAGGTGGGTAACAGTCAAGTGACAACAACTTTGCGTCATACGAAGAAACAGAAACAGTCTTTATTCACTAGAACGTTATGTTGCACACTATATATTGTCCTGTAAAGTTATATTAATTTGAAAGAATCGGGTTTTAGCGTTGTTATCGTATGATAGTGCTCACTTAAATGTGCCAAATGTTTCCTACTCAAAGACCAAGAAAACTGAGTTATATCATATAATTTTTATATAATTTTGTTTTACTTATTACGACATTATTTGTCTCTTAGAGATGCATATTTCGATCTTAACTACCGGCACTACGCCGAAAGTTGAACGCTGCAGCGGAATGGGTGCAGGCGAATCAACACTTGTTTGCAGCCAGAGTGAAGATGCCTTAGATTTTGAACATGAACAGCACCCAAACTGAGGAGGCTGCGCAGGAAATTGGAAAGCTGTTTGACACCATGGATCCGAATGAGGAAGAGAAAGAATTAATTCTTGAGCCTTTTAAATTCATTTTGTACCAGATTGAAGATATGTGGCTCTTCTGTGAAGAGATTATGTACAAACGAGGGTACTTGGCGTACTGTGAGTACAAAGAGTAGAAAGAAAAAAAAAAAGTTAAAATTGTGGAAAAAGTTGTTGTTGTTGTTAAAACACTAATAATTAAAATCATTAAAAAAAAACTGCTTAGAAGATATTGGTTATCTGGGTCATGTACAGAGCCGGCCCTGGGCATAGGCAGTATAGGCAAATGCTAGGGGCGCCGTCATCCACAGGGGGCGCCGAAAACGGAGGGAAAAAAAAAAAAATTATTATAAATACTTTTTTTTTTTTTTTTTACCAGTGCCATTATTACTATTATTTGGAAACATTATATAAGCCCAGAGTAACATAATGTCATAGCAAAGACTATTAAATAATGCAGAAGCCTTTTTTCTGGGTGCAATGAGCCTTTGCGCTGTGTGAGGGGGGCGGGGTCAAGAGTCCAGCCGCCTGAATCCGACAAGACCGTGACCCAGAGACGAAGAAAAAGATTAATGACACTGTATCGGAATTATGTCCAAAAGACTGAAGCCACCCGGCGCCCAAGGAAGGAAAAGAAGGAAAGAAGAGGAAGAAAAATGTGAAAAAGATAGAGGTACAGTAATGTCAATGTGATGAAGTTCATGAAATTACTAGTTTAATGCATCATAGTTACCGTTGTTGGAGCAGAGTGTTAGCTTGCTAGCTTACTTCAGACGATAGCGACATTGTTTAATAATCAATAAATAGCTGAGTCGACGTGTGTTAATGTTACTCCACCTTAAATTCATCAGGGACGTTTGGAAACTTAACGTTAGGCCTGTTCAGGTGTTATTTTACAGGTGTCTTTCCTGCTTGTATGTCAGTTAAAATGCTTTTAGTTGTCCGTCCCCTTTGTAATAGTAAGCCTTTGGTTTTATGTGTCACAGTTTATGTTTGTTAAAGTTTACATCAGTGTTAAAGTGCAGTTAAAGTGTGTTACTGTTAATATTTCATACCTTAGCTTTCCCATATCATTCATAGACTATATTATATATATATTCATTTCACTGCACTTTACTGGTTTTTGCACTCTGGTTAGACTGAATTGCATTGCAATGACAATAAAGTTGAATGAATCTCATCACATTTTCATTATTAGTCTATATTAGTCTCATGTATAGCACACCAAGCATCTGTTTTTTTATTAAAATGTAACATGCAGTCGTCACATATACTTCTCTTCTCTCTTTAGATGCACTTTTAAAATATTTCAGTACCACCCCCAGTGACACAGTATCAGGTGCTGCTGTCCTTTTTAATTTTATCACTTGTTTCTTTCTTTAGTTTTTATTTGGTGAGATATTTTTTTTACTCAAAGAAATAAAATCTTGAATGCACACATGCAGTTTCTGTGTGATTGTATGAAAGTTGATTGTGAAATTGACTGCTGCGATGCAAGGGGGCGCCAGCTAAAATCTTGCCTAGGGCACCAAATTACTCAGGGCCGGCACTGTTGAGATCAGAGCAGTTATTTGATCACATTCATCACATTTCCTTCAGATGAGACTTGAGAAAACTTTGGTCTGTGGTTTGTTTCCTGTTCAGCAGCAGAATCACTTCACAGACGTTCAGCAGCTTCATGACGATCATTTCCTGCTTTCACAAGGTAACGAAACTAAACTCATCTCATCACACGTGACTTTGAGTGGACGTGATGTTTTTACTGTGAAGCTCATGAATCTCACGTCACTGACTCTTGTTCAGTGACTGAGGTTTTTACACAGAATGAATTGACCCTGTAGTGACTTAGAGAGGCTTAAATGTCTGGTGTAATACTGCAAACTTGTCTTATTATGGGATGTGAACATGTCCTGGTTCCTCTGAACGTGAAGAAGGCCCAACCCTTTTGAAGCAGCTCTGCTGACACAGTATAAATGCTGACATCTGCTGGTTGACATGTGATATTACACACTGGAATCACGTGGATGCTCAGAACCCACGAGCTGAACTTCTGTATGGTCTTAATTCACTGAGTGATGGTTTGACATCAAACATATTTAAATGTAACATCTATAAACACAAAATCTTGTTAACGACCAGATGTTGTTTGGAGCTCAAACGTCACCTGGTTGTAACAAAAGACTTTTCTACAAGTTCACTGTGTTGGTTTTTGTAGAGAGAGTCGTGTTCCTTTGTCACAGCTAAAGAATCAATCATGGAGTAAAAGTGACAGCTACAGTGAAAAGTGGAATTTCCTGTTCAATAATTCCTAAGATATGAACTCGTTTTCTTTTACTTTGACCTTTGTCTGAAAAGTGGATCCTCTCTCAGCTAACTTGGCTAGTGCTGCTAACTGCAAAACAATCACTTCCCTGTTACAGATCCATCATGTTCTTATGACTTAACTCCGCCTCCTCTGACTCACTCTGTCTCCATCAGCTGTTTAGTTTATTTCACATAGAAACAATATAAAAAAACACATAGACGATAACACATAAAAGTACATGTGACGTGCAGCAGAAACACGGATTGAAAAAGAAATGCACTGAAAATGAAAAAGTTGTGACTTTTTGTCGACGTGATGTTTTTACTGTGAAGCTCATGAATCTCACGTCACTGATTCTGTTGTTCAGCGACTAAAATGTTTGTAAATCACTGGTTTAGAGGACATTTGTGCTTTTGGTGAAAGAGAAGTTCTGCTGGACTGAAAGATCAGATAGTGACTGATAATTTTATGTTTCCGGTGAAAACAGATTACAGCCATTGTAGGTGAAAAAAAAGGATCCAGAGGACGAGGTCATATTTTGATAAGATTTAAGAAACTAAAGTTAAATTAAACGTTTATTCTCAATCGTCACAATTAACGACATCTCTTCAAAGTCCAGATGTTTAACATACATATGTATCTATCTATTGGGCAGCTTCTTACCTGACCACCAGAGGGCGGGCTCTTCTGTTAAACAAGTGGACTCACCTTCAGTGAAGGGCTGTAAAGTGTGATGCAAACAGCGTCTTGAGGGAGTTGTGAGTCGAGCTGTGACGTTCACGAACGAGTCAAATCTTTTTAACGGCTCTTTGAAATGAACCAGGAACTGAGTGACTGACAGTCCATTATTAGCATAAACCAATGGGCTGTGCCGATTGTTCAGTCAGCCAATGAGGGTCATGTCGGCCAATTCTGTGGTTAAAAAAAGTCTTCTTGCTGACCGGCCCACATTAGGTCATTGTGGTCCACCCATGTTAGCAGAACTTGTAATGAGTGAGTTTTATTCTCCCAGCAGGTGGCGCTCTGCTATGAATCAGCTCAAGGACAGTGAAGAGGAAGCTCCTCCCTCTAAAACCACTCTGTGTGAGGAACATGAGGGTCAGAGGTGAGATGAGGATCTCATGGATCATGTGACTCCATGTCACAGCTCAGTGTTTTATTTACACATCATGTGTTTGTAGGAGGATCCATCAACAGAGACCAGACTCTGCTGGACCTGGACCTGGACCCAGCTGTGTGTCCATGAAGAGTGACCAGTCTATAGATCGTATTTTTAACTTCAAGGATGGACAAAAACATGGTGAACTGATGTAAGAATTTCACACATAGTAACACACACTTACATGATCCTCCACCAGGGGGAGCCTGTCTAGTCCAAAACATGTTGAATCCAGAAAAACACTCTTCTTCTCTTTGGTGGACCAATGTTGTTTTTCTGTCTCCACTAAACGTCTTCAGCCTGTCCTCGTCTCTGAATACGTTTCCAGCAGTAAATCTAGTCAGAGTCCGTGATTGGTCAGGGACTCATGGACAAGCCTCTCTGATTGTGTCTTTGAGACTTCACACATAACAAACACTAGAGACTGTCCTTCGGGGACTTTTGTCTTCAACCTGTCAAACTCATGTCATGTGAACTTGGCTGAAGAAGAATCGTAGGTGCAGCACATTGAAAACCTCGTCGAAACAAATGATTGTTTAGTAAATGACACTGAATCTTTTCTCCTCAGAGTTGATCAGCAGAGGACAGAGGTTCTCAGTGGTCAGTCTGTCCAGCAGCATGGAGCAGACCTGGACTCCATATTTAAGGTGTGTAAATGTACAAACATGACACTACTGTTAATACTGAAGCAGAGTCCTAGGGCCTCATGTATAAACCGTGCGTACGCACAAAAAGACGGCGTACGCTTGCTTTCACGCACAGACGGCATGTATAAAAATGTACTTGGCGTGGAAGTTTGCGCATCGCAGCGCAAACTCTCGAGCTGCCGTGAGAATTTGCCGAGAGCTCCGCAAACTCTTGTCAGGTGGAGACGCTGCAATATTAAGCTCTGAAACTTATCACAGTGTTTGAAAATAATATTATTAATGTGTCTACAGTGACAAACATGAATTTTCTGTGACAAACAATACTGATACACCACGTACGTTTGAACATATGTGGATAACATCAGAGAGGACACTGAAGACGAAACTGATCCTGTGACGAACACACACACTACAAACCTGTGTGTGTGTGTGTGTGTGTGTGTGTGTGTGAGAGAGAGGGAGACTCACTTATTTACTTTGAGCAAATTACTGAAATTAATTTTCCACAGATGAATATTTTCTTTATGTAACACAGTGATGTAAACACAGCTGCTGACATGAACACATGAACACATGAACACACGTCAGTCTATAATGTTTTAAACACATAATAAAGTTACAGACTCATTTGTTGTAAGAAAATGGGACTTGAACGTTGAGTAGAACATTTTCTTTATCCCATTTTAATCCACACGATAACGAAATAACTACGAAAAAGTTATTCCGCCACCGCTGCGCCTTTCATCGGAAGAGAAAGGCGCAGCATCCACAACACAATCAGTGACAGTAATGAATGGTTACATGGAGTAACTCTGTGAACTCTGTCTGCTTATTTTGTGCGTAATGTGTGTAGATGATGATGTGTGACACTTATAGATTGTTGAAATAATCTGTAAATTCAGATAAATTCTATTTTTACAGATTTATACATCATAAATTGACGAGTTAATCGTGCACTTTCCTTCTTTTTCTTTTATTTCCCTCTTTCTTTGCTGCCACAGTTGTCCTTTTTCTTCAGGACGAAGGCGTTTTAGAGTCATTTGTATATTCATTTGTGGGTGGGTGTGGTGTGTTCCTCATTCATCTCCGCTCAGTTTCACGTTTGATGGGATGTATAAAGAAAAGGTGCGCAGTACTTGGCGTACGCACAGTTTTATTAATCTGAGATTTTCTTTGCGTACGTACTTTAGAGATTTTGTGCGTACGCCGTCTTTTAGTATGAAAGCTGCGCACTCTTTTATACATGAGGCTCCTGGTCCTGACAGTCTGGATGCTGCTCTGTGGACCTGCAGGACTTCACTCTGTCACTGATCATCTGAGGTTAAACTTCACATGTTCTGTTCCAGCTGCTGGAGGAGAACATCATCTGCTTTGTGAAGAACGAGCTGAAGAAGATCCACAAGGTTCTGGATACAGATCACACAGAAGTCTCAGAGAGTCAGAGGGAGGATGAGGAGCAGAGGAGCAGCAGAGAGGCCTTTCTGAAGATCACAGAGGACTTCTTAAGGAGGATGAAGCAGGAGAAGCTAGCTGACAGTAAGAGGACTTTTAATGTGAAAGGAAGAACATCTTATTTTCTCATTCTCCACTCACTGATTTATTTTCTTGTGTTCTGTCAGAAATCAGAGCTCCAGCTTGTCGACGTGAACTCAAATCAAACCTGAAGAAGAAGTTCCAGTGTTTGTTTGAGGGCGTGGCTAAAGCAGGAAACCCCACCCTTCTGAATGAGATCTTCACAGAGCTTTACATCACAGAGGGAGGGACTGGAGAGGTCAATGAAGAACATGAGGTCAGACAGATTGAAAGAGCTTCCTGGAAACCAGACAGACCAGAAACATCCATCAGACAAGAAGACATCTTTAAAGCCTCAGCTGGAAGAGACTGACCAATCAGAAGAGTGATGACAAAGGGCGTGGCTGGCATTGGGAAAACAGTGTTAACACAGAAGTTCACTCTGGACTGGGCTGAAGACAAAAGCAACCAGGACGTACAGCTCATGTTTCCCTTCACCTTCAGAGAGCTGAATGTGCTGAAAGAGAAGAAGTTCAGTTTGGTGGAACTCATCCATCACTTCTTCACTGAAACCAAAGAAGCAGGAATCTGCAGGTTTGAAGACTTTAAGGTGGTCTTCATCTTTGATGGTCTGGACGAGTGTCGACTTCCTCTGGACTTCCACAACACTGAGATCCTGACTGACGTCACAGCGTCCACCTCAGTGGACGTGCTGCTGACAAACCTCATCAGGGGGAAACTGCTTCCCTCTGCTCGCCTCTGGATAACCACACGACCTGCAGCAGCCAATCAGATCCCTCCTGACTGTGTGGACATGGTGACAGAGGTCAGAGGGTTCACGGACCCACAGAAGGAGGACTACTTCAGGAAGAGGTTCAGACATGAGGAGCAGGCCAGGAGGATCATCTCCCACATCCAGACATCACGAAGCCTCCACATCATGTGCCACACCCCAGTCTTCTGCTGGATCACTGCAACAGTTCTGGAGAACATGCTGAAAACCAGAGATGGAGGAGAACTGCCCAAGACCTTGACTGAGATGTACATCCACTTCCTGGTGGTTCAGTCCATAGTGAAGAGGGTCAAATATGATGAAGGAGCTGAGACAGATCCACACTGGAGTCCAGAGAACAGGAAGATGACTGAGTCTCTGGGGAAACTGGCTTTTGAGCAGCTGCAGAAAGGAAACCTGATCTTCTATGAATCAGACCTGACAGAGTGTGGCATCGATATCACAGCAGCTTCAGTTTACTCAGGAGTCTTCACTCAGATCTTTAAAGAGGAGAGAGGCCTGTACCAGGACAAGGTCTTCTGCTTTGTCCATCTGAGTGTTCAGGAGTTTCTGGCTGCTCTTCATGTTCATCTGACCTTCATCACCTCTGGAACAAATCTGTTGTCAGAACCAACAACGAGCCAGTTGACCAGACCGTTTAGAAAAAAACCTAAATTGAATCATCTGCACCAGAGTGCTGTGGACGAGGCCTTACTGAGTCCAAATGGACACCTGGACTTGTCCCTCCGCTTCCTCCTGGGTCTTTCACTGGAGACCAATCAGAAGCTCTTAAGAGGTCTACTGACACAAATAGGAAGTGGTTCAAAGACCAATCAGAAAACAGTTGAGTACATCAAGAAGAAGATCAGTGAGAATCTGTCAGCAGAGAGAAGCATCAACCTGTTCCATTGTCTGAATGAACTGAACCATCGTTCTCTTGTGGAGGAGATCCAAGAGTCCCTCACATCAGGACGCCTGTCCACAGAGACACTGTCTCCTGCTCAGTGGTCAGCTCTGGTCTTCATCTTACTGTCATCAGGAAAAGATCTGGAAGAGTTTGACCTGAAGAAATACTCTGCTTCAGAGGAGGCTCTTCTGAAGCTGCTGCCAGTGGTCAAAGCCTCCAACAAAGCTCTGTACGTGGATCAGTATATAAATATTAATAAGACATATTCTAAAGAGCACAAGACAAACATGTTTAACCTTTTGTTCATCACTGTTTTCTACCTCAGACTGAGTGGCTGTAAACTCTCAGAGAGAAGCTGTGAAGCTCTGTCCTCAGTCCTCAGCTCTCTGTCCTCTAGTCTGAGACACGTGGACCTGAGTAACAACGACCTGCAGGATCAAGGAGTGAAGCTGCTGTGTGATGGACTGAAGAGTCCTCACTGTTCTCTGGAGACTCTCAGGTTGGTGCTCAGCTGATTTATACAAGACAGTCTAGCTGCAGACCTGCACTGTCAGGACCCTTCGTTGCAGACCTGCACTGTGAGGTCTCCTGCACTGTCAGGACCGGAAGTTGATTTGAAGCCTTTCAAAATAAAAGCGACCATACCGGAAGCACTTATTTTTCGTTCCCAATGTTTCTTGGATCTTTATTTTATGTTTACAATGTAAATATGTTTATGTGTATCTATGTGTTTAATGAAAGAGATTTTAAAAAAACCAACCTGTATATCTTTCCAGTTCAACTGTATAAGGTGAAAAAACTCAGGAAAATGTCAAGATAAAAAACGAAGAAAATATTATATATAAAAAAAAGAAAATACAAAACGTTATGATCACTTCTAGGGTTATTCTACAGATAATCAGTGCAAACTAGATGTACAGCTATTGTTATGATCCCCTATAAACATTATTAGCCTACTCAAAACATGCAATATTTTAATTTAATATAATTCACAAAAAGGACAGCTGTTAGTTTAGTCTGCACTACAAATTCATATTGAAACAATACATCTCTGTAAATACACCTTAATGTGTGATGCATCTACACTCCAACCTATTGCTGACTGTTCTTTGCTTCTATACCATTATTTATCATTGAAAATTTAGCCCCCTGCACTGCTGGATCCATTTACATATTGATTTTTTTTTTTTTTTTTTATATATAGGCATATCTTATGTTTGTTTGCAATTATAACACCTCATAATTCATTTAATAATTGCTTAATATTGTTTGTGCTATGTTCTTACCTTGTGCTGTTGGACCACATGGAGGGTGTGAGGGTTGATGATTTTAAATGAACTTAGCTTTGTGTATTCAAAGTGAATTACTGAATACCTAGTTACATGACCCAGGTAACCAATATCTCCTAAGCAGTTTTTTTAATGATTTTAATTATTAGTGTTTTAACAACAACAACAACAACAACAACTTTTTCCACAATTTTAACTTTTTTTTTTTCTTTTTACTCTTTGTACTCACAGTTCGCCAAGTACCCTCGTTTGTCCATAATATCTTCACAGAAGAGCCACATATCTTCAATCTGGTAAAAAATAAATTTAAAAGGCTCAAGAATGAATTCTTTCTCTTCCTCATTCAGATCCATGGTGTCAAACAGCTTTCCCATTTCCTGCGCAGCCTCCTCAGTTTGGGTGCTGTTCATGTTCAAAATCTGAGGCATCTTCACTCTGGCTGCAAACAAGTGTTGATGTCGTAATAAGTAAAACAAAATTATATAAAAATGATATGATATAACTCAGTTTTCTTGGTCTTTGAGTAGGAAAATGGCACATTTAAGTGAGCATTATCATACGTTAACAACGCTGAAAACTACCCTAAAGTCCAAAACCAGATTCTTTCAAATTAATATAACTTTACAGGACAATATAAAGTGTGCAACATAACGTTCTAGTGAATAAAGACTGTTTCTGTTTCTTCGTATGACGCAAAGTTGTTGCACTTGACTGTTACTCACCTCGTCGTCTTCACATTTCACATGGGGAACGAAAAATACGTGCTTCAAGTATGCTCGCTTTTATTTTGAATATATGCTTCCGGTATGGTCGCTTTTATTTTGAAAGGCTTTCGAATCAACTTCCGGTCCTGACAGTGCAGGAGACCTCACAGTGCAGGTCTGCAACGAAGGGTCCTGACAGTGCAGGTCTGCAGCTAGACCCCTCTCCCATTTTAACCCACCAGATTAGTTAAATACTACCCAAATGCAGGGTCAAATTAACTACAAATATGGGTTGTTTCAACTACATATATTTGTTATATTATATCCAAATGCTGGATCAAATATACCAGATTAATTCTAACACATTACAGTACAATCTATAAGAAAATAAATTGCAATACCGATATCTATAAAATTGTTAAACTACAAACCTACATGCTAGATTTGGTCATGCAAAGCATATATTATGCAATAAACACTTAAACAATACTGGAATCTTGGAAAAAATGTATTATTATCCACAATATAAATGTTTTCTAATTCAGGTCACTGCATGGAACAGTTCAAATGAGTATCAGTAAACACCTAAACATGCTCCTTGCATGCAAGTACTCTTGTTTGGAGGAACTTGACCAGTTTTCACTCCCGGACAACTGAAGAATTGATCCTTCTTGAGAAACTTCTTGAGAAACTTGAGCCTAGGACCAGCTTGTGATCAGCTCTTTGATGGTGGCCTCATCTAAAAGAAGAAAACTTTCCTCATCAATCCTCTTCTGAAAGACAAAAATAGAAAAAAAGACATCTTTGTTTTTACAACAGAGGAGCAGAAAACAAAAATGTTACATGGAAGCTACATGCATATTCCATCATTTATTATTAAAAAAAATTGAAAGCCTACAAAGGCATGTGCCCTATTCATTTATTTGAGTCACTTTGACACTTTACACGGACGCTATTGAAAAAAAGAGGAAATAGAGATAGAGATATAGAGATATTTCATAACAATTTATACAAAAAGGAATGCAGTCAACTCAATGACTATCCAAATGATCACTATGAAAAGCAATGCAGACATTGATATGCTGTGGATGGGAAAAACATGTCTTACCTTGGAATCTTTCTATAAGGTCTGTCAGTTGCCACTATGTCAAAGTATTGATGACAAAGCTGTCCATTGATCTGAAACAAACGCACAAATAAAATCACTATTAACTATTCACATATCACCATGCCAAAAGCAACGCAGACAAGAAGCAGAATGTAATCCAATGCTAACACAACAAGGTTGTTTGTGGGTGAACAGTGAACCAATCCTCCCTCTCTCCCTTTGTATGTGTGTATGTGTGTGTGTGTATATACTTATATATGTATATATATGTATATATGTATATATACACACACACACACACACATAGTGCAAAAAACACCACATTAATACTGCCTAAAAAACTGCGGTATAAATGACATATAAATAGCATGGTTAGCTGTTATACATGTCAGAGAACAGCATACATTAAGACTTTAACCGTAAACTGTACAATGACAACCTAAAAAAGTGCAAATGTGAAGCAGCATTGCTACAGCACAACTTACCCTCATCAATACTTGCAGCACTGTGAGGGAGAGCGGGCGAGAGCTACCGAACTTACTTATAGTATATATACATGTGTGTGTGACATGTAGTGTGTACAAACCTTTTATTATCTGCTTCACGACGACGACGATGCTGAGTCAGGTTCTGATTCGCGTGAGCGCTTGGTGCTTGGTGTGTGAACCTTCTGTCCACGTGATGACGTTCGAAGCACAAACAACCCAGGTGCTGAGTTAACCGATGTATGTTGGGTTGATGGATTTTGACCCACCACATGAGTTGCACAAACGTGACCCATATCCTATATAAATAACCCATAATGGGTTAAACATTTCATAACCCGGCAGTTGGGTTGTTAAAATAAGGGGTGTATGTTCTAATGCCGATTACTAGGGAACGGAAACTTTTTTTTCCAGATGAAAGAAGAGAGCCTACTCTTTCATAGAAGTCAACTGGAAATCCATCCAGCCCTGGAGCTTTATTATTTTGTATTAATTTAAGACAAGAAGTTAATTCTTCCAACTGTATAGGTTTTTCCAACTCCTCTTTAATACGAGGATCTATGGTAGGTATATCAATGTTATCCAGGAAATGATCCATTGTAGTCGTATTTGCAGGAGGTTCGGACTGATACAGGTTAAAATAATAGGAAGCGAAGGTGGAGTTTATTTCAGCTGGGCTGTGAGTTAGGGAATGAGAGGAGTCATATATTTTTGATATGAAATTCATTCCAACTGCAGTACGACAACAATACAGTGTATAGCAATACACTTCTCCTGTCTCACCGTTTGTGTTTGCTCAAGCCCCACTTCTTCACTCTCATTATGCTCATCACTGTCCCTTCTTAATCTCTTCTTCCCTTTTGCTTGGCTGCGTTGGTTCATACCCTTATATCCTCTCCACTCTCCCTCATTGTCCCCCTCTCTCCCTTCACGAGTCGTACACAGATATCGTATACCGGAGCTTACAGGTCATTGGCCGATATCCATCCTACCACTCAATCCAACTCCTCCTCCTCCCACACTCCTTCAAACTACTTTGATATGTTGTTAAATCACTCGTTATTCCAAAAAACTTGCTTTCTCCCTCCAACCGACCGCCAAACACCCTGCCGACCCACTGTGACGTCCCGCGTGTCAACACACCCCAAACATTGTTTACGTCAGCAGCGCACTTAAATGACGACGATGGCGGGACGCTTAGTGTGTCGTCACTTTTGTTTGTAGTTTTTTTTATCTATCTATTCTATTCTATTCTATCTATTATCTATTCATTTGGTTTATTAAAGGTGGGGACAATAATTATTGTGGCACCGTTAATTTGGGACATATTTTGGCTTTATTTTCATCTGGGTTGTTTGTTATAGTAATCATGCTTGTGTTCATTTATTGTGATTTTTGGATAATTGATGTTTGGATGGGAGGGGCAGAGGACCTATATAAAGAGCGCTCTACCTCCCACTCGAGCAGTGTATATTGGGTTACAGAGGAGGTAACACACCTATTTTTGCTCACAACTGAATTCAATTATTTTGATTGAGACTTGTACAGGTTTGTTCTTAGAAATATCATTTTGGGACAATTTTCATATTTTTTTTGATTTTCACCTGTAAATATTTTTCACAGTATGCATCTTGGGTTGGAAAAATAAAAAGGGAAACATAACATCAGTCAAAGCCATTATCTTTGGGTCTATTGAGGAGTTGCAGCAGAACCCCGTGACACATGTGAGAAATCCATTCATTTGACTGAAGATGGCAGCATTGTTGTTCTGTGTTAACGTCTGTTCTGTTAATGTTTGACTCCAGTTGATGCAGAGATAAGAGCTGACACTTGGTTTCCTGTTCAAAGCAGCAGTGATTTTGTGCTCAAATCAAATGTAGCAAAATAAACAAACACAAAACAACCATGTGGATATTAACGCTCTCTCACTTGCACATGAACAAGAAGTCGGTGCCATTTCAGCATTGTGACTTTCTTTAAAAAAATTTTAACCATGCAAGAATTTATTATTTCATCTGAACGAGGAATTATTAAACTGCAAGAAAATGCTATTGGTCCAGCTCAGGATATTGAATTATAATACTTTTGACCAAATTCTTGACATACAACATGGGCCAAATGTCCACCCTGTTATGGGACATTCTCATCTTTATTAATAAGTGTCTTGAATGCACAGTCATTGTGATATTTACATTTTCTAAGAACAAAAATGTCCCTCATTTGCTCAGTGAAAATATTTAAAAAAAATGTCCATATATAAGCATTATCTTGAAAAAAACATGTTCTAATTTAAGGCAAAATTTGGTTTCAACATATTTCTTTTGCAATAAAAAAAGAAATGAATTGAATTGTGCGCCATTTTTAGACAATTTGAGTTTTTCAATTCATTCACCACATTAGTTACCACAAAAACAAGCACAAATATTATTCCATTTTAATTTATTATCATAAAAATACAGGGGTAACAGGGTGGACACAGCAGTAACAGGATGGACAACATGTAACAGGGTGGACGTTACAACTTTTCTCTTGTCTTGTTCTTTTCTCTCTTTGGTTGTTCGATTTCATTCTGTAGCCTCCTTCTGCCCTGTCTGGCATTCCTCTGCCCAACAACATATTGCCTAAAACACAAGAATGTTGTTACAATTTACAATGACTAGTGGATACATGTTCTGTATACAACAATACAAGGATAGACGGTCATATAGTCACATTAAAATAAATTGTATGGCCACACACATAGTCAGGGCAAAACCATCAGATAAGACAACTTTAGATTTTACTTCTCTTATCATTAAACTATCAACTTTCGTCTAACCTTGAGGGCCCTGGTTTGGGGGTATTTTCGTTATGTGGGGGACTTTCAGGTGTTGAAGGAGGCGTTAGCTGCAAAGTTGTTGTGGATTTCTTTCTCTGTGCTCTCTTCTCTCTTTCACTGAGGTCTGACACTTTCCTTTTTCTTCCTTCCTCTCTGTCACTTCTCCACCTCTCGTTCTCTTTATTTAGGTATTGAACCTGTTTTTCAGGGTCTGCATCACGCCGTGCCCTGTAGCGCCGTTGCTTTTCTGCAGCAGACAGCGGTGCCATTCACTGACAAAATAATGCATGTTGTTTAATCAGACATTTTGAAAGTAGGTAAAAAACAACAACAACAACAAATGTATAAAAAAATGATATAAAAAAGAAAAAATACAAACAAATGCTGGAAATAATTATTCATTAGCCTTCTTAGGTCCACCCTGTTATTATGAGTCCACCCTGTTACTGTGCAAAATGGTAACGGGGTGGACAGTAACAGGGGGAACATTTTTGGCTAAAGTTAGCCATAGCTGCTAATGGGATGAACAACATGCTAGCACGAGGTGTCCACAGAGGAGGATTTATAACATATTTATTAACCATAGTTTAATATTTGCAAAAAAATATAAATTACAACAATAAAATGGAGTAACAGAATGGACGTGTTAAGCTTTGCCGAGTCAGTGAGCCATTCTAAAAGGCTAAAAAACAGTAGATTGAAGAATGATACTTACTCTGCTTCTTGTTGAAAAGTTCCCTCCAAATATCTCTGCTACTTCCTGAGGATCATGTGACTTGAGGAATAGTCAGTGGGTGTATTTAAAGGGTTATCCATCAGAGTAACGGGGGGGACGTCAAAACCGGGACATAAATCATTTTGAAATGTTAAAGCATTAAAAATGAATTCATATAAAAAAATAACATTTATTCAGAAAATTGACAAATAAGATCATACAACAATAATGAAAAAAATATATATATTTTTATTTTTATTACTTATAATTGTAAGTGTAGTTGAGCAAACATGAATGGGGACACATCACTTTGGCCTGTTTGCAATAAAATCTGATAAATTATTTTTAATTAATTCATCCTTTTTATAAATTGCTATGTTTTATGGTAGAAATGATCTTACTATTTAAAATGTGATTTTCTAAATGAATATTAGCATAATTTTAAACAAAATATACCATATAATGTCATGGGGACTGAAATGGCACCAATTGTAGGAATGACCCTGTTGCTCATAGCCCATTCTGGGCCTGGTTTGCCTTTTCATTAAAAGCAAGAAAGGCAGCAAGTGTTCCCATGATTTCTTTTTCACTTGAACATTTACTGCTTCATAAATCCAACACAATGATAAGTAGACTGACCACATTTGCTCACTTGTGTTGTATGAACATGTGATATTTCTTACCAGGTTACCTGATTAGTGAGCATATACATGTATGATTATTATGTAGATATTTCAGACGTATATAACAGAAGCAAAGTTGCAAATTCTGACTCTATCCCTACTTGGTCTTTATAAGTCACAAAAACCTGAACATTGTGTATATCTAAGGGTTTCACAATTCACCTTTTTTCCATAGTTAACTCGCGATTAATCTCTATATAAAAAATATAGTTAGAATCAAATAAACACAAAGAAAAAATGTCTTTTATCTTTGATTTCTTCTTTCAAATAAAAAAGTGCATTGTAGACCCACTTGACACAGCACATAAAATGCCACAACAATGTGGTCTTAAAACTGAAGAGGGAGTAGACAACAAACGACAAACAGAACAGGGCCTAATGACAGTTAAATGAATGAAAAACTGCAGTCATTAGACACATCAGATTCAGAACTCTGAACTCTTAGTGCTAACTTTTCTCCTATTTATTAAGCCAATTGCTAAGGTAACATTTTCAGTGGACCGTTATCAAAAAAAATTAACGCGTTAATTTTTTTAATTAATCGCATTGCGATTAATTAAAATCGCAATGCGATTTGTGAGTGTGTGTGGGAGAGTGTGTGGTTTACAAACTTCAGTTTCCTGTGTGAAAACCTGATAAAAACTACGTCAGTTTTAGTCAACGATATCTCCAGAACATTTTCACGTCTTTATCTCACTGTCGGACAAACTTGGAGCTGGTAATTTTGGTACTGTTGCTAATGGAAACACAAACAAATACATCATGTATTATACCGACCTAAACGGTTAATAACAACATACAGAAACTTTATCAAGTAACTATTTTTGAGTTATTTCATGCAAAAAAAAAACATTCTTGTCTTGGATGCTGCGCTTTTTGTTTTTTAAAATACTTTCTTCCACCACACACACACACGCACACACACACATACATAGACACACACACACGCACACACACATACATAGACACACACACACACACACACATGCACACACACACACACACACGCACACACACACACACACACACACACGCACACACACTCACACACACACACAAACACACACACACACACACACACACACACACACACACTCACTCACACACACACACACACTGCTGCCTCCATCACTAAGTTCAAATGTCTTATTTTGTCTCTTCAGTGTTTGAAATCCTTTGTTCAGATTGACGTCAGTGACACAAAGTGACCACACGAGGCAGCAGAGGACCAGCAGCTCCTGTGTCCCCGCAGCTAAAATCACTGGTTTTCTCTATGGGCTTTGGTGTGGGAGAGTGAGTGGATGGAGCTGTTAATCTATGACCTAAAAGAGCGTAGACTTAATCTGACATAGATTGTATTAGGTGTCAGTACCTCGTCATCAACACAACAAAGTAGATTAAAGTGATATGATGTGGTTTTTATTGATGTTGAAAATGTCATTCTTCATTAAGCCACAGAAACAGAAACCACAGACACTGATGATGTTTGGAAAGTGCAAAAACCCTCTGAGTGTCATGAGTTTCCTGTCACTGTGGACACGTTCTTCGCTGTCGTTCACAGAGCAGCAGGAGGACAGAGGTCATCCTGAGGTCACGCACACTCAGTTTCACCTGCATCACAGCAGAAACCACACTTCCTCATTCATGGCATAATCTGCTCATGTGTGTTTCATTTTCCATGTGTGTGTGTGTGCGTAACTCTGAGTGTTGTTCTGCTCACACGCAGCAGGGGGCGCTGTTGTCAGGCAGCATGAAGAGGAGGAGGAGGAGAAGCAGTGCATGCTGGGACAGAAAGGCTCGTCAGTGAGAAGATGATGTTCTTCAGACAAAGAGTCAAACTTAACATCTTTATTTACTTTGTTTTCTATTGGATTGAAAACCTTGAATTTTATTTTATATTATTTTGACTTCTTTCTTTTTATTTTATATAAAGCATTTATTCATTTTTAATTGATTTTACTTTCTGTATCTTTTAATTTCACTTTCAAACATTCACTTTTTGTTATTTTTATCTCAGTGTGTGTGAACCTGTGTGTTTCAGGCTGGTTCTCAGCAGCAGGGGGCGCTCACAGCGCAGGACGGCGGCTCAGTTAATGACAGACATGTTGATTTTTTAAGTCTTTATTTATTGATGGTTTCAAAAAAGAATGACTGAGATGAGCTTTGACCTCGTCCACCACTGAAGCTGCTGTCTCTTCATGTCCTACAGAGGACACAGAGACACTGAGGAACCAGGACAGACCCAGAACCCAGGATAAACCGGTTCAGTGAACGTGGTCCTGAAGGTGTGGAGGTGGATCAGTGAGTCAGAGGAGACGCTGTAGAAGGACAGAGTCCCAGCAGGACAGTCCACATACACTGATACTCTGTGAGAGACAGAGGACATGATGGGTGTTCGTGTCCCACAGTGACGGACAAAGTTACCATGAACATCAGAGCAGATCAGACTCCAGGACTGATCATTATGTCCAAACACACAGTCATAACTGTCGCCTTTCCTCTTGATTCCTCTGTAACTCAGTGATATATAAACAGTTCCTCTCCACTTGACCTCCCAGTAACAGCGACCAGTCAGACCAGGTCTACACAGCAGCTGAGACCAGACGTCAAATCTGTCTGGATGATCAGGATACCACTGATCTTCTGTCACATGGGTCACTTTCCTGTTGTCGTCAGACAGTTTGAGGTTTCTGTGCATTGTGTTTGTGTCCAGTTCCAGTTCACATGAATCTGATGAAGACAACGAGACACAGCTGCAGTTTATTGATGATCAGCTGATATGTTGTTATTTCCTGTAAATCCATACTTACACTTCCTGAGACCAGGTTTTAACCACTGCTCTCCAGCATGGTCCATCCTGGAGGAAGAAACAGTCTGAATGAGTTTCTGTCCAACATGAGTCCAAACTGTTGTCTTAATGACGCACTCTGGTGGACACAATGATGAACTACAAGGACAGGTGTGTTTCAAAGAGAAGACGGTGGCTGTTTCTCAATACTCAAGTATGCAAGTATGTACTTGCTTACTTGGGAAGTATATACTTGAGAAGTACGCTGGGAGTATATACTTGCCAAGTACAGGAGTACACAAGTATGTGGTTGTTTCTCAATACTCAAGTATGCAAGTATGTATGTATTGTTCTGCTGTAGTTCTGCTGTAGTGCTGCAGTGCTGCAGGCTCATTAGCGCCACCTACGGTGTTGATAAATGAACATATGAAATACTTTTAATAAATGCATATATATGTTGTTATTATTTTTACATTTTAAATATTTAACTTCATTTATTAATTTATTTCTATTAAAATATACAATACAAATTATACAATGTGGAAAATAGATGTATTACAGCATTGTAGAGTAGTATATATATATATATATGACTTGTACAAATATATACTACTCTACATATCTAATATTTACATATTATATTTAAATACAGATACAATGATCGTGCGACTTTAATATAAATCTAACATTCAAAGTTAAAATAAATAAAACATTAACAATATACAAACTTTTAAACTGTCAGGTCAAAACGTTTCCATTAAAAACAAAATAACACGTCAACAACAAATCTATGGATCACACCGAGCATCTAATGACAGCGACGTCTGAGCCAGCGGATCATTTCATCAGGACAGGCCGAGGTCACGCTGCTCTGTGCCGGGCACAGTGAGCGCCGAGCGTCCGCAGAGGCGGAGCTTATCGTTTTTGTCGTTTTTGTCAGGCTTCCTTCTTCTTATGAACGATAGGTGATGAGTTGATGATGCAGGAGAAGACCCCACTGACACAGGACTTGTACCGAACAAAGGGATTTGATTTAGTCACAAGTCAGGCGTCAGAACCAAGCTCTGCAGCAGCTCGGGAGAATGTGTTCTTGCCGAATCTCCGAACAATTCTGCCTCAGAAAAGCAAAACTAACCTTATATAGATTTTCTAGCATTCTTATTTGCAGGCATCACATGTTTCGACCCCCGCCTTTCTCCTGTTTCCATAATGCAACAACTTGAAAAACAAGTTGGGTCCGGATATACCATACTGTCCCATGATCTTTAAATTGGACAATATCACCATTTAGTCAAACAAGAGACATCTATATTTCCTAACTAACCATATTCAAAACAGACCCTCAAGTTTCCTGTCCTATACAGGATGCCTATTGTAAAACGTATGGTCTGACTTGTCATGTGTCCAAGAGACCCTCTTGTCTCATGTTTACTTATTAATGTCAATCATCAATACATTTAAGTATTAAACTTTAGCTGTGTTAATGTGTTCTTCTTAGTTCATATACTTCAGTATTCTGGGATACATGGCCATCCCAAGTACGCTCAAGTCACCTCCGATGCATACCTGGTAAAAATGGAGCGAGAATACTTCCGGGTCCTCGCTGTTCGCTTACTTGAGAATTGGAACAGCACTTGAACAGTACCGGAGTACGCAAGTACGCACAAGTACGCACAAGTATGGATATTGAGAAACGGCCGGTGTCTGCAGAACCAGAGACCACAGTTTCAGGAGGCTACGCATTTACTCAGCAGCGCCACCACGTGGACAACACAGAAGACAACTTCTGTTCATACATTTGAAACCCACCACGAGTAAACCAGCAACAAGTTGGCCCAGCACAAACCAAGTAAACAAAGAAAATAGATAAAATAGAGGGATTTCATTTGTATTTTTTACAGTGTTTCAAATCGCAGTATTGTGGGTCTAAAAACCATAAACCTTATATTTGAATTACGGTTGTTTGATCCTCGTTCTCACGAGGTGTCTAAAAAGTGTCACTAATGTTTGGTTATACTCACTGACAGAGGAAAACATGATAACAGGACATCTTCAACCTGAACCTGCTGACAAGTTTGAATACTGCTGATGAACATGAAGAGGAAGAGGAGGAGGAAGAGGAGAATACCTGAGAGTGTCCAGTCTCCAGTGAGGACTCTTCAGTCCAGCAGACAGCAGCTTCTCTCCTGAGTCTCCTGGATGATTGTAGCTCAGGTCCAGTTCTCTCAGATGGGAGGGGTTTGAGTTCAGAGCTGAGGTCAGAGAAGAACATCCTTCCTCTGAGACCAGACAACCTGACAGACTGGAGTTAAGAAGATATGATGAACTCAGTGATTCAGAAAAAACATCTTCATCAACAAGAACCTAAAGAAGCAAAGAGTCTGAGTCAGAGTCCTGACCTGAGAGTCTCCAGAGAACAGTGAGGACTCTTCAGTCCATCACACAGCAGCTTCACTCCTGGATCCTGCAGGTCGTTGTTACTCAGGTCCACGTGTCTCAGACGAGAGGACACAGAGCTGAGGACTGAGGACAGAGCTTCACAGCTTCTCTCTGAGAGTTTACAGCCACTCATTCTGAGGAGGAGTTCAAGAAAATCTATTCACATATCTAATTAAAAAAATAATCAGAGTAGAATTGTCCATATAAATCAGCTGAGCACCAACCTGAGAGTCTCCAGAGAACAGTGAGGACTCTTCAGTCCATCACACAGCAGCTTCACTCCTGGATCCTGCAGGTCATTGTTACTCAGGTCCAGTTCTCTCAGATGGGAGGGGTTTGAGTTCAGAGCTGAGGTCAGAGAAGAACATCCTTCCTCTGAGACCAGACAACCTGACAGACTGGAGTTAAGAAGATATGATGAAGTCAGTGATTCAGAAAAAACATCTTCATCAACAAGAACCTAAAGAAGCAAAGAGTCTGAGTCAGAGTCCTGACCTGAGAGTCTCCAGAGAACAGTGAGGACTCTTCAGTCCATCACACAGCAGCTTCACTCCTGGATCTTGCAGGTCGTTGTTACTCAGGTCCACGTGTCTCAGACGAGAGGACACAGAGCTGAGGACTGAGGACAGAGCTTCACAGCTTCTCTCTGAGAGTTTACAGCCACTCATTCTGAGGAGGAGTTCAAGAAAATCTATTCACATATCTAATTAAAAAAATAATCAGAGTAGAATTGTCCATATAAATCAGCTGAGCACCAACCTGAGAGTCTCCAGAGAACAGTGAGGACTCTTCAGTCCATCACACAGCAGCTTCACTCCTGGATACTGCAGGTCATTGTTACTCAGGTCCAGTTCTCTCAGATGGGAGGGGTTTGAGTTCAGAGCTGAGGTCAGAGAAGAACATCCTTCCTTTGAGACCAGACAACCTGACAGACTGGAGTTAAGAATATATGATGAACTCAGTGATTCAGAAAAAAACATCTGCATCAACTAGAACCTAAAGAAGCAAAGAGTCTGAGTCAGAGTTCTGACCTGAGAGTCTCCAGAGAACAGTGAAGACTCTTCAGTCCATCACACAGCAGCTTCACTCCTGAATCCTGCAGGTCGTTGTTACTCAGGTCCACGTGTCTCATACGAGAGGACACAGAGCTGAGGACTGAGGACAGAGCTTCACAGCTTCTCTCTGAGAGTTTACAGCCACTCATTCTGAGGAGGAGTTCAAGAAAATCTATTCACATATGTAATTAAAAAAATAATCAGGGACAGGTGAGGAGCGAGAGAAGGGTATCAAGGAGAAACTGCAAGCTTTCAGAAGGCAGTCCCCATCCTCTCCAGAAGAAGTATAAGCTTTGACTGATTTTTGAAGAGTTGGAAAGCTAAACAGAACGTGCTATATTCACCACATGATGAGAATATATATACAGGCGAGGGTTGCTGTATAAGGACACATTTTCTGTGGAATGAACAGAGACCTTTTCTTTTCTTTTTTAGAGCGCCATGGTGGGGGCCCTCAGCCCACAGGTGGGAGAGGCTTTCACTCACAGCTAGATATTTTATCTAGCTCAGGCCAGGGTCTTTTCTTAGAGACCCCAGCCTTGGGATCACTCTTTTTGTTTGTCCTTTTTTCTATTTCTTGCTTATGTTTGGTGTTGTTATTTGTTCAGGGAGCAGATCTTTCAATTTTCATCTTGTTAAGTTTGTTGGTACACTTACAAGTAAATAAGTATGGCTAGTGACAAATTAAAATTCATTTCGTTTAATGTCAATGGGCTGTTGAATCCAGTTAAACGTAGTAAAATCCTATCTAAAGTGAGAACAGAGAAAGCCCATGTGGTTTATTTACAAGAGACCCATTTGACAGACAAGGAGCATATAAAGCTAAAGAAAAGGGGCTTTACAAATCTGTTTTTTTCTTCATACAAATCAGGGCATAGAAGAGGAGTTGCTATTCTCATTTCAAACAAGCTACATTTTGAAAAAGTATTCGAAATGGGTGATAAAGAGGGCACGTTTATTTTAAGTAAGGGGTAAGATAGATGGGAATCCAATTACCTTAGTGAATGTCTATGCACCCCCAGGGAGTGACATTAGTTTCTTCCAAAAAATAACCAATATCATGGTAACTGAAACAGAAGGCCTCTTGATCTGTGGAGGGGATCTAAATATACATCTGCAGCCAAAGTTGGACTCATCTTGTGGAAAAACCCAGGATAGGAAGTCCTTCTATAAGAAAGTAAACACACTATTTGAGGAGGTGGGCTTGATTGATATATGGCGAGATTTTTTCCCTAACAGAAGGGATTACACTTACTACTCTGCTCCTCACTCTCTCTATACAAGAATAGATTATTTCATAACATTTGGGAAGGATAAAGATAAAATACATACTTGTGGAATCGGGACAATAGATCTAAGTGACCATGCACCAGTATACTTATCCGCTGATTTTGGCCTGCGATCAAAAAATAATACATGGAAATTGAATTCCAGTCTGTTGAATGATCTGTCTTTTAAGGCACAAATTAAATCAGAAATGTGTCTCTTCTTAGAATTCAATGATACTGGAGAGATTTCACCTCCCATGTTATGGGATACTCTGAAGGCTGTTCTGAGAGGGAAAATTATAGCAATATCGTCATTTAAGAAAAAAAATAGGAATAAAAAGTTAGAGGATTTAAAAAACAAGCTAAAGATACTAGAAGGAAAACAGAAATTAGATTTAGCACAGAATACATTGAGATAAATTAGACACACCAGGAATGAAATTAATCATTTGGCCACACAAGATATCGAGAAAGATTTAATGTTTCTGAAACAGAAAGAATACGAAAGTGGCTCCAAATCTATGAAAGTATTGGCATGGAAATTGAAAAAAAGGATAGCCGAAAATACAATTCATAAAATTAGGGATCCAAGGACAAAAGCGATAAAAAATAAACTAAATGAAATTCAGGAAGCTTTTGAAGTGTTTTACAAAACCTTATATTCTGAAGTCCCAGGTGGGAGTGTGGCCCAAATTGACAGCTTCCTGAATTCCCTAGATTTACCCACTCTCGATGAAAATCAAAATAAAATGATGACTGCGGATATAACTGAAGAAGAATTAAAAGTTGCAATTGGTAGACTTAAATTAAGCAAATCACCAGGATCTGATGGCTACACGGCAGAGTGGTACAAGGAATTTAAAAAAGAACTAATACCTGTTTTACTTCCTACTCTGAATTGGGCTTTAAAAAATGCGCAAACGCCACCCAGCTGGAAGGAGGCAATCATTTCAGCCATACCAAAAGAAGGCAAGGATAAAGTGGAGAGTGGCTCTTTTAGGCCAATCTCTGTTCTTAATGTGGACTATAAATGATTTACTTCTGTTATGGCCAAACGATTAGAAGAATTCCTGCCGACACTGATACATAATGATCAGACAGGTTTCATACACCAACGCCAAACACAAGACAATATACCAAAGACACTACATATTATGGATCATATACAAAGAAATCAAACTGAAGCAATTGTGATGAGCGTAGATGCCTAAAGTATGGAAAATTATTATAAAAGAACATAAACTTGAAAATGATATTTTGGCTCTTAAATGGTGTGCTTATGATTCGGATTTTAGACCTAATAAATTGGATTCTAGATTTAAGGACTGGATAGCTAACGGTATAACAGCCTTATGTAGAGTAATGAAAGATGGAAAGTTACTCAGTTTTGAAACGCTTAAAAGGACACATGTTTTAGAAAAACAAGACTTTTATAGATACCTGCAGTTACGGCATTACGTCAATACAAAGATGAAAAATCTAACAAAGATAAACACATGTCTAATTCAATTATTTACAAAAGCCTACGATTCGGAAGCTATTATTAAAACTGTGTCATGCTTATATAAGGGTCTGTCTAATGTGAAATCTCACTCTACTTCATATATTAAAATAAAATGGGAGAAGGAAGGAGGGATAAATATATCGGAGGAAGAATGGACAACAATTTGGAGGTATCAATGGAGATGTACCAGCTCACAGAAGTGGAGGGAATTTGGATGGAAACGCTTGATTAGGTACTTTATTACACCTTCTCAGAAGTCTCACTATGATGATAATTCCCCTGTCTGCTGGAGGAACTGTGGAAATCTAACTTGTACATAGTTGCTAATGTGTGTTTTTCCTTTTGTTTTTTTGTCTAGGCATTTAGAGCAGACAACAGATGTGAGATGTATGCATGTATGTTTTGCCGGATGTGAATGTCTGTTTCTGAATGTCAATAAAAAATCAATTATAAAAAAATAAAATAAAAAAATAATCAGAGTAGAATTGTCCAAATAAATCAGCTGAGCACCAACCTGAGAGTCTCCAGAGAACAGTGAGGACTCTTCAGTCCATCACACAGCAGCTTCACTCCTGGATCCTGCAGGTCGTTGTTACTCAGGTCCACGTGTCTCAGACGAGAGGACACAGAGCTGAGGACTGAGGACAGAGCTCCACAGCTTCTTTTTGAGAGGTTACAGCCACTCAGTCTGAGGTAGAAAACAGTGATGAACAAAAGGTTAAACATGTTTGTCTTGTGCTCTTTAGAATATGTCTTATTAATATTTATATACTGATCCACGTACAGAGCTTCGTTAGAGGCTTTGACCACCGGCAGCAGCTTCAGAAGAGCCTCCTCTGAAGCAGAGTATTTCTTCAGGTCAAACTCTTCCAGATCTTTTCCTGATGACAGTAAGATGAAGACCAGAGCTGACCACTGAGCAGGAGACAGTGTCTCTGTGGACAGGCGTCCTGATGTGAGGGACTCTTGGATCTCCTCCACAAGAGAACGATGGTTCAGTTCATTCAGACAGTGGAACAGGTTGATGCTTCTCTCTGCTGACAGATTCTCACTGATCTTCTTCTTGATGTACTCAACTGTTTCCTGATTGGTCTGTGAACCACTTCCTGTTTGTGTCAGTAGACCTCTTAAGAGCTTCTGATTGGTCTCCAGTGAAAGACCCAGGAGGAAGCGGAGGGACAAGTCCAGGTGTCCATTTGGACTCAGTAAGGCCTCGTCCACAGCACTCTGGTGCAGATGATTCAGTTTAGGTTTTTTTCTAAACGGTCTGGACCACTGGCTCGTTGTTGGTTCTGACAACAGATTTGTTCCAGAGTTGATGAAGGTCAGATGAACATGAAGAGCAGCCAGAAACTCCTGAACACTCAGATGGACAAAGCAGAAGACCTTGTCCTGGTACAGGCCTCTCTCCTCTTTAAAGATCTGAGTGAAGACTCCTGAGTAAACTGAAGCTGCTGTGATATCGATGCCACACTCTGTCAGGTCTGATTCATAGAAGATCAGGTTTCCTTTCTGCAGCTGCTCAAAAGCCAGTTTCCCCAGAGACTCAATCATCTTCCTGTTCTCTGGACTCCAGTGTGGATCTGTCTCAGCTCCTCCATCATATTTGAACCTCTTCAATTTGGACTGAACCACCAGGAAGTGGATGTACATCTCAGTCAGGGTCTTGGGCAGTTCTCCTCCATCTCTGGTTTTCAGCATGTTCTCCAGAACTGTTGCAGTGATCCAGCAGAAGACTGGGATGTGGCACATGATGTGGAGGCTTCGTGATGCCTGGATGTGGGAGATGATCCTCCTGGCCTGCTCCTCATCTCTGAACCTCTTCCTGAAGTAGTCCTCCTTCTGTGGGTCCGTGAACCCTCTGACCTCTGTCACCATGTCCACACAGTCAGGAGGGATCTGATTGGCTGCTGCAGGTCGTGTGGTTATCCAGAGCCGAGCAGAGGGAAGCAGTTTCCCCCTGATGAGGTTTGTCAGCAGCACGTCCACTGAGGTGGACGCTGTGACATCAGTCAGGATCTCAGTGTTGTGGAAGTCCAGAGGAAGTCGACACTCGTCCAGACCATCAAAGATGAAGACCACCTTAAAGTCTTCAAACCTGCAGATTCCTGCTTCTTTGGTTTCAGTGAAGAAGTGATGGATGAGTTCCACCAAACTGAACTTCTTCTCTTTCAGCACATTCAGCTCTCTGAAGGTGAAGGGAAACATGAACTGTACGTCCTGGTTGCTTTTGTCTTCAGCCCAGTCCAGAGTGAACTTCTGTGTTAACACTGTTTTCCCAATGCCAGCCACGCCCTTTGTCATCATTCTTCTGATTGGTCCGTCTCTTCCAGCTGAGGCTTTAAAGATGTCTTCTTGTCTGATGGTTGTTTCTGGTCTGTCTGGTTTCCAGGAAGCTCTTTCAATCTGTCTGACCTCATGTTCTTCATTGACCTCTCCAGTCCCTCCCTCTGTGATGTAGAGCTCTGTGAAGATCTCATTCAGAAGGGTGGGGTTTCCTGCTTTAGCCACGCCCTCAAACAAACACTGGAACTTCTTCTTCAGGTTTGATTTGAGTTCACGTCGACAAGCTGAAGCTCTGATTTCTGACAGAACACAAGAAAATAAATCAGTGAGTGGATCATTGAGAAAATAAGATGTTCTTCCTTTCACATTAAAAGTCCTCTTACTGTCAGCTAGCTTCTCCTGCTTCATCCTCCTTAAAAAGTCCTCTGTGATCTTCAGAAAGGCCTCTCTGCTGCTCCTCTGCTCCTCATCCTCCCTCTGACTCTCTGAGGCTTCTGTGTGATCTGTATCCAGAACCTTGTGGATCTCCTTCAGCTCGTTCTTCACAAAGCGGATGATGTTCTCCTCCAGCAGCTGGAACAGAACATGTGAAGTTTAACCTCAGATGATCAGTGACAGAGTGAAGTCCTGCAGGTCCACAGAGCAGCATCCAGACTGTCAGGACCAGGAGCCTCATGTATAAAAGAGTGCGCAGCTTTCATACTAAAAGACGGCGTACGCACAAAATTTATAAAGTACGTACGCAAAGAAAATCTCAGATTTATGAAACTCACACACTAAGTTCTATAGTGTGTGAATCACTGACTACTTATGGAAAATAAGCTTCTCATCCCATGTCGAAGTAGGGCGAATTAGACTTAATCTTGTCCTCTGTTACATATTTCGACAGAAGATTACTAAAAAAGTACACAGTGGAAGTACCTCATATTATGCTTGCAGGTAGTCGGGGAAGTATTTCGTTCACTACTTTCTAGTTTTCTCTTCGTTTCTTCTTCTTCTTTGAGTTTTCTGGCAGAATCCTCTGTTTCGGTGTGTAAACTAAGTTTACATAAATAAATAAATGAATGAATAAATAAATGAGTAAATGAATAAATGAATAAATAAATAACACCGGGGTGTTGTTCCCGGTTGTTGCTCTCCGGGGCTGCCGCTGGATACTACTCAGTCCAGCAGTATGAATCTTGAACTCCTAACAGTCCCTCCCAGCTCTTCAGTGCCGTTTCATTACGATTACCGTAAACGTTAGATTCGCGAAAAAAACGTGCGGCTGATTTGACCAGGCAAACGGGAACCACGGCTGGCTTGACCGCAATATGCTGGGGAGGGAGGAAGAGGGAGGAAAACGATGCCGGTGTTCCGGAGTCTCCAGCGGCTGACGAGCGCGCACCAGCTGCGCCTTTCTCTTCCGATTAAAGTTATTTCGTTATCGTGTGGATTAAAATGGGATAAAGAAAATGTTCTACTCAACGTTCAAGTCCCGCTTTCTTACAACAAATGAGTCTGTAACTTTATTTTGAGTTTAAAACATTATAGACTGACGTGTGTTCATGTGTTCATGTCAGCAGCTGTGTTTACATCACTGTGTTACATAAAGAAAATATCCATTTGTGTAATTTGCTCAAAGTAAATAAGTGAGTCTCCCTCTCTCTCTCTCACACACACACACACACACACACACACACAGGTTTGTAGTGTGTGTGTGTGCTCACAGGATCAGTTTTGTCTTCAGTGTCCTCTCTGATGTTATCCACATATGTTCAAACGTACGTGGTGTATCAGTATTGTTTGTCACAGAAAATTCATGTTTGTCACTGTAGACACATTAATAATATTATTTTCAAACACTGTGATAAGTTTCAGAGCTTAATATTGCAGCGTCTCCACCTGACAAGAGTTTGCGGAGCTCTCGGCAAATTCTCACGGCAGCTCGAGAGTTTGCGCTGCGATGCGCAAACTTCCACGCCAAGTACATTTTTATACATGCCGTCTGTGCGTGAAAGCAAGCGTACGCCGTCTTTTTGTGCGTACGCACGGTTTATACATGAGGCCCCAGGACTCTGCTTCAGTATTAACAGTAGTGTCATGTTTGTACATTTACACACCTTAAATATGGAGTCCAGGTCTGCTCCATGCTGCTGGACAGACTGACCACTGAGAACCTCTGTCCTCTGCTGATCAACTCTGAGGAGAAAAGATTCAGTGTCATTTACTAAACAATCATTTGTTTCTACCAGGTTTTCAATGTGCTGCACCTACGATTCTTCTTCAGCCAAGTTCACATGACATGAGTTTGACAGGTTGAAGACAAAAGTCCCTGAAGGACAGTCTCTAGTGTTTGTTATGTGTGAAGTCTCAAAGACACAATCAGAGAGGCTTGTCCATGAGTCCCTGACCAATCACGGACTCTGACTAGATTTACTGCTGGAAACGTATTCAGAGACGAGGACAGGCTGAAGACGTTTAGTGGAGACAGAAAAACAACATTGGTCCACCAAAGAGAAGAAGAGTGTTTTTCTGGATTCAACATGTTTTGACCTAGACAGGCTCCCCCTGGTGGAGGATCATGTAAGTGTGTGTTACTATGGGTGAAAATCTTACATCAGTTCAACATGTTTTTGTCCATCCTTGAAGTCAATAGAACGACCTATAGACCGGTCACTCTTCATGGACACACAGCTGGGTCTAGGTCCAGGTCTGGCAGAGTCTGGTCCCTGTTGACGGATCCTCCTACAAACACAGGACATGACATGTAATTACAACATCTGCTGTGATTGATCTCATTAATGATCTACAGTATCAGGAGACACAAGGAAAACAGGTTTGTGTCAGAAATGGTTGAGTGTGACCCAGATGGTGTCAAACACTACACTGATTAACACATTTAAGACTTCCAGATCTTCAGTCAGATCACTTTACCCAAACCCAAGCATGTGAGCCAGGACTGTTCCACAATTATTCAACATTTCCTATTTTTTCATGGGTCCAGATCTGAGATTAAATGGGGACGGGTCTGTTTGGGACTTGGGTCCAGAATGTCTTGGGTCTGCATGGGTCTGGGTCTGAATTCTCAAATATTAGGTGTCTCTGGTGCTACATGGTGGATCATTTGAGTTGTTGACCTGTGAAGACCTCCACCCTATATCATCTGACCTCTGTTCTTGTTTGAAGCTCACAGGTTGAGCCATGGACCAGTCACTCTTCATGGACACACAGCTGGGTCCAGGTCCAGGTCCAGTGAAGTCTGGTCTCTGTTGATGGATCCTCCTACAAACACATGATGTGTAAATAAAACACTGAGCTGTGACATGGAGACGAGTCACATGATCCATGAGATCCTCATCTCACCTCTGACCCTCATGTTCCTCACACAGAGTGGTTTTAGAGGGCGGAGCTTCCTCTTCACTGTCCTTGATCTGATTCATAGCAGAGCGCCACCTGCTGGGAGAATAAAACTCGCTCATTACAAGTTCTGCTAACATGGGTGGACCACAATGACCTAATGTGGGCTGGTCAGCAAGAAGACTTTTTTTAACCACAGAATTGGCCGACATGACCCTCATTGGCTGACTGAACAATCGGCACAGCCCATTGGTTTATGCTAATAATGGACTGTCAGTCACTCAGTTACTGGTTCATTTCAAAGAGCCGTTAAAAAGATTTGACTCGTTCGTGAACGTCACAGCTCGACTCACAACTCACTCAAGACGCTGTTTGCATCACACTTTACAGCCCTTCACTGCAGGTGAGTCCACTGGTTTAACAGAAGAGCCCGCCTCTGGTGGTCAGGTAAGAAGCTGCCCAATAGATGGATACATATGTATGTTAAACATCTGGACTTTGAAGAGATGTCGTTAATTGTGACGATTGAGAATAAACATTTAATTTAACTCAAGTTTCTTAAATCTTATCAAAATATGACCTCGTCCTCTGGATCCTTTTTTTTCACCTACAATGGCTGTAATCTGTTTTCACCGGAAACATAAAATTATCAGTCACTATCTGATCTTTCAGTCCAGCAGAACTTCTCTTTCACCAAAAGCACAAATGTCCTCTAAACCAGTGATTTACAAACATTTTAGTCGCTGAACAACAGAATCAGTGACGTGAGATTCATGAGCTTCACAGTTAAAACAACACGTCGACAAAAAGTTACAACTTTTTGTACCCTAACCCGTACCCTAACCCTACGTACCCTACCCTAACCCGTACAACACACACATAAACAACACAGACACGTACAACACCAACAAGCACAACACACACGTAAACAATACAGACGCGTACAACACCAACACGCACAACACACACGTAAACAACACAGACACGTACAACACCAACACGCACAACACACGTAAACAACACAGACGCGTACAACACCAACACACACGTAAACAACACAGACGCGTACAACACCAACACGCACAACACACACGTAAACACAGACACGTACAACACCAACACACATAACACACACGTAAACAACACAGACACGTACAACATCGACAAGTACAACACCAACACGCACAACACACACGTAAACAACCCAGACACGTACAACACCAACACACGTAAACAACACAGACACGTACAACACCAACACACATAAACAACACAGACGCGTACAACACCAACACGCACAACACACACATGAACAATACAGACACGTACAACACACACGTAAACAACACAGACACGTACAACACCAACACACATAACACACACGTAAACAACACAGACACGTACAACACCAACACGCACAACACACACATAAACAATACAGACACGTACAACACACACGTAAACAACACAGACACGTACAACACCAACACGCACAACACACACGTAAACAACACAGACACGTACAACACCAACACACATAACACACGTAAACAACACAGACACGTACAACACCAACACGCACAACACACACGTAAACAATACAGACACGTACAACACCAACACGCACAACACACACGTAAACAACACAGACACGTACAACACCAACACGCACAACACACACGTAAACAACACAGACACGTACAACACCAACATGCACAACACACACATAAACAACACAGACGCGTACAACACCAACACACACGTAAACAACACAGACACGTACAACACCAACACACATAACACACACGTAAACAACACAGACACGTACAACATCGACACGTACAACACCAACACGCACAACACACACGTAAACAACCCAGACACGTACAACACCAACACACGTAAACAACACAGACACGTACAACACCAACACACATAAACAACACAGACGCGTACAACACCAACACGCACAACACACACATAAACAATACAGACACGTACAACACACAAGTAAACAACAAAGACACGTACAACACCAACACGCACAACACACAAATAAACAATACAGACACGTACAACACACACATAAACAACACAGGCACGTACAACACCAACACGCACAACACACACGTAAACAACACAGACACGTACAACACCAACATACATAACACACACGTAAACAACAAAGACACGTACAACACCAACAAGCACAACACACACGTAAACAACACAGACACGTACAACACCAACACACATAACACACACGTAAACAACACAGACACGTACAACACCAACACGCACAACACACACGTAAACAATACAGACACGTACAACACCAACACGCACAACACACACGTAAACAACACAGACACGCACAACACACACGTAAACAACACAGACACGTACAACACCAACACGCACAACACACACGTAAACAACACAGACACGTACAACACCAACACGCACAACACACACGTAAACAACACAGACGCGTACAACACCAACACACACGTAAACAATACAGACGCGTACAACACCAACACGCACAACACACACGTAAACAACACAGACACGTACAACACCAACACGCACAACACACACATAACACAGACACGTACAACACCAACATGCACAACATACACATAAACAACACAGACGCGTACAACACCAACACACACGTAAACAATACAGACGCGTACAACACCAACACGCACAACACACACGTAAACAACACAGACACGTACAACACCAACACGCACAACACACATATAAACAACACAGACGCGTACAACACCAACACACACGTAAACAATACAGACGCGTACAACACCAACACGCACAACACACACGTAAACAACACAGACACGTACAACACCAACACACATAACACACACGTAAACAACACAGACAAGTACAACATCGACACGTACAACACCAACACGCACAACACACACGTAAACAACCCAGACACGTACAACACCAACACGCACAACACACACATAAACAACACAGACACGTACAACACCAACACGCACAACACACACGTGACGTAAACAATACAGACGCGTACAACACCAACACGCACAACACACACGTAAACAACACAGACACGTACAACACACACGTAAACAACAGACACGTACAACACACATATAAACAACACAGACACGTACAACACCAACACGCACAACACACACGTAAACAACACAGACACGTACAACACCTACAAGCACAACACACACGTAAACAACACAGACACGTACAACACCAACAAGCACAACACACACGTAAACAACACAGACACATACAACACCAACAAGCACAACACACACGTAAACAATACAGACGTGTACAACACCAACACGCACAACACACACGTAAACAACACAGACACGTACAACACCAACACGCACAACACACACGTAAACAACACAGACGCGTACAACACCAACACACACGTAAACAACACAGACGCGTACAACACCAACACGCACAACACACACGTAAACAACACAGACACGTACAACACCAACACACATAACACACACGTAAACAACACAGACGCGTACAACACCAACACGCACAACACACACGTAAACAACACAGACACGTACAACACCAACACACATAACACACACGTAAACAACACAGACGCGTACAACACCAACACGCACATCACACACGTAAACAACACAGACACGTACAACACCAACACACGTAAACAACACAGACACGTACAATACCAACACACATAAACTCCTATAAGCTCAACAATAAGCTCCTCACTGACTTATCACTGCTCCACTGAAAGCATCATATTGAAAGCACTTTAAAGAGTTACCTCTCAGTTTGAGTGGAAAATCTCCTTCATGTTTCCTGGAGGACGTCTGATGTGGATCTGTGTTCAGTCCAGTGATCACACGAGAGAAAACTGTAACACATCAGGAGTTTTCTGTCAGAGAAGGTGTTTTATGAAACCTGCTGTTCATGTCACTTACATATTTGTGCCAGTAGATGGTGCTAGGCTACTCTGTATGTGACTGAAGGGCTGTTGTCTGCATTCAAGTCAGCTGATGAGCTCAGTTTTGAGAGCAAAAGTCCAATTAGATCCTGGATTACTTATTAACTGCATATTTGTTCATCAAGGACATCAAAAAGTACTAAGTACAATTACATTTAAATCATAAATGTGGATTTGATACCACTTCAAAGAAAGAATAACCTCAGTTTTGTTCAAGTCAACTTTGACCCTGGATTACTCCAAAAGTTCACTGTAAAAGCACTTCATCCGACTTTAGTGCATTAAGCACTTATAGTACTTATAGTACTTATAGTACTTAAAGCTACTAAATCAAGTCATTATTTTGATCGTAATATGAATATATGACATTATTATTTCACTTTTAATCCAAATGATCATTTACAATCGTTCATTTAATCTCATTTAACATTGTGTTCGCGTTTGACGGGACTTTATGTTTCGGTTTGGACGCTTGAGTAGAATTGACATAAAGAAGAAAACATGACGTCACATTTAGGAAAAACAAAAGACGACTGACTGGAGTTATGACAGGCTGGAAGTTTCCATTCTAATCTGTCAGGATTAAGCAGTACATATACTTCATGACTGTACTTAAGTACACATTGCACGTATTTGTACCTGACTTTGTTATTTCTAGCAACTTTGACTACATTTTATATCAGAAATGATTTTTGATACTCAAGTAGAGTAAAGTCAAACTTTAAGACTTTTGCTCAAGTCTCACTTTAAGATACTTGACTCACACGCACTAAATCATCATATATCATCATATATCATCATATATCATCATATATTATCATCATAATCACGTCAACACTCACCAGTCTGTCCTCGTGCTGCGCAGTTCAAATGGCGACTGAAGCAAAGTTACAGAATAGTTACTTTCACTTTCTCTTACAGGAAATGAGTCGAGCGGGAAATAAAGAGGCAGCGCGAGAGTTCTACATCTATGTTTGTGGACTTGAATGTATTATATGAATATAATGTCAATGTAAGAATGATATTAATAGAATGATAAGAGTGAATTGAACACATTCACTGGGTGCTGGTTGTCAGTCATGACGTAGGGTGAGCACGGTGGAGCGAAATCTTTTGTCAATGCATGTTTTGTTTGCTGTGTGTTATTATTTCTCTCTTATTATGAACACGCCACGAGTGTCGTGCGCAGTTTGGCACTCAGCGTGATGAATAAAGAGTGGTAGAGCCACAGAGACACGCCTTCGTGTGCGCGTCATCACTTAGCGCGTGTGTTTAGCCTCCAGCGGCTTGTTTTTGAAATCCTTTAACATCGATCGGCCGCTGTCAAAGTCAACAAAAGTGTGTTTGAAGCGTGAATTGTTTGGAAGCGTTTCAACAAGGAAGTGGGAGCGAGCGGAGTCAACGGAGAGACGCTGACGCACAGACCACGACTACGTTTCATTCATGCATGATTGTGTCCTGTCAATCAATGGATATGGGGGATGAATCCGCCACACTTTCACACACACAGGTTCGTGTCTTATGGATGAACTTTTCCCCGGTTAGGCTCCGCAGTGCTGCTACATAAGGTGGCTGTATTGTTTGTTGTTATTTTGTGCATCAAGTGGCTGGAGCATTGGGCTCGGGAGTACCGCCGTAGTTCTTGTCTCAGGCCGTCTACGTGTGTTCCAAGACTATCGGTATACAGGTATATAATACCCACCGCTAGTATGCACAGAAGACTAGGGTTGTCTTTAGTTCGTTTTAATAGGCAGTTAGGGGGAATCAGTCCCACCCACATTTGCCTTTTGCTTGGTCACATATGAACCTGTTCAGTGATATTTTCATGTTAAGGTGTGTGTGTGTGTGTGTGTGTGTGTAAAGGTGGGACTTCATTGTGATTTGTGGTCATTCATTATTGAAAAATGGAAATGAATAAATCAAAGTCATGTTCTGATATCAGTGCTAAGGGTGAAAAAAGACAAACAAAATTCACAGCTAAAGCGTTGATAAATACAATTGAAAAGCTTCAATCTGAAAGAAGAATTAAAGTGAACACAATTAAAGGTGTTGTTAAACTTATTAAAGAGCTAATGCACACAGGTGGTAACATTTTAAATGTTGATTCTCAGCTCAAAGTGTTTTCTCAGCTGTTTGATGATGCAGGTTGGCTTCATAATTCTGTGATTCCACTGCTTCCTCTGGAGGAACAAGAGAGGCAGAATGCTTGGTTTGCAGCCTTGCAGGAAAATAATGCAGAGTTTACTGAAAAAGTAAAGATTTGGCTCATTGAAAGCGGGCAAGTTAAACAAAATACTGAACAAGTAAATACCGATGGAATGTCCGTTCTACTTCACTCTGACCCACCTAACGTTGAGTGGTTTGATGCACAGAATGGAGATGATGGAAGAAGCATTTTAAATGATTCTGAGAACATAAGAAACACTTCTGTTAAGAAAAGGAGTTCAGTTGGAGGAAGATCTATGGCTTCCTCTACTTCATCAACACGTGTTAAAGCTGAGGCCGAAATGGCAGCACTCGTGGCCCGCCAAAGACTATTCAAAGAAAAACATGCTTTGCAGGAGCAAGAAGAGCAGTTGAGGAAAAAGAGAGAACAGCTTGACTTGGAGATGGAGATAGCTGCATCAATGGCTAAAATAGGTGTATTAAAGGTCTCTGATGGTTCACGTGTGTCTAGGGCTGTGTGTAGTAAGTCTGATGGAATGAATTCCTACTTTGAGAGAGAGCAAAGGAAGGCTGGAACCTTAAATGCTGATGCAGAAATCTTTGTGTCTGCAAATAGTAAGCAGTCACCTCGATACATTTCAGCAGATGACCAGTTGCCTCAACATTTATTGGGTGCAAAGCCAAACAGAGCCGGATTAACGCAAAGGCAAACTGGGCACGTGCCTAGGGTCCGATTGGCAGGGGGGGGCCCAGACAGAGGGACAATCAAAACCTAAAAATGACTTGGTCCGCGTTTCAAGACGATTTACGCTCCTCGTCCCGATGACGCGACGCTGTCAGGGCGTTCTGAGGACAGTCGCGCTGGGGGCAGGCGGGCGGGAGAAGCCGCAGCGAGTGCACATGTCCGCGGCGAGGTCCGGGCGGGGGTTCGCTGTAAACCACCTTCCAAGCCGATCTAGAGTCGGTCGCGACGAACCACCGGCGGAGGAAATTTCATGTCAAACTTATGTGTGACACTGCACTATAGAAATGACTGAAACGTGACTAAAACTAATAAGCGTTTTAGTCCAAAAGACTAAATCTAAGACTAAATGTAGAATGGCTTCCAAAAACAACAATGCACAGTTCACCATCCAGAGAAACATCCAGACCAGTGGAGAAAACTGCTGAACAGTCCAGACCAGGAGCTGAATACCAGAAAATGGAAGAGAGGTGATGCTTGTCCATGAAAATAAACCTCTTTACCACGACAGCACAGTTTCTCTTACTGCACATGTTATTGGTCTTTGTATATTTGACTACTTATTAAACTATTCAATTTAATCAACACATTTAATTAAGATTTTCTGCAAAATGCAATAGCTTACAACATTTATCTTATTTGCTCTGTTTACATAGCAATGCTGACACCTATTGGTGATTTACTGGTACTACTGCCTTAACAATGACACTCACAATGGATAAGATAAGCATAATTTAATAGCATTTAATAGAGCCTTGTAGTAACGTATAAATACGTGACTATACATGGCTTATGTTGGCATACAAAGAACCAACTCGTAACCAAAGACTACGCTATGTAAAATGTGAATTAACTTTTATTAGTAACTTTGGTAAGTTTCAGATTTCAATTCCTAAATAATATCGATGGAGGGGGGCCCAAAAAATACAGTCTGCCTAGTTTAGTCCATTTATTTAATCCGGCTCTGAAGTGTAAAAAATACAGGGCTGCATGCTCCAGTTACATTCTTGAAGCCTTCACACACACCACAGATAAAACACAGTGATTGACAGAGGCCATTTCTCAATACTCAAGTAAGCAAGTATGTACTTGCGTACTTGGGAAGTATATACTTGAGAAGTACGCTGGGAGTATATACTTGCCAAGTACGGGAGTACACAAGTATGTGGTTGTTTCTCAATACTCAAGTATGCAAGTATGTATGTATTGTTCTGCTGTTTGAATGGTGGCTGGCGCCAAGTGCTGCAGCCTCATTACCGCCACCTACAGTGTTGATAAATGAACATATGAAATACTTTTAATAAATGCATATATATGTTGTTATTATTTTTACATTTTAAATATTTAACTTCATTTATTAATGTATTTCTATTAAAATATACAATACAAATAATACAATGTGGAAAATAGATATATTACAGCATTGTAGAGTAGTATATATGTATATATATATGTATGTATGACATATATGTACGTGTACAAATATATACTACTCTACATACTATACTATACATATCTAATATTTACATATTATATTTAAATATAAATCTCGACTTTAATATAAATCTAAAATTCAAAGTTAAAATAAATAAAACATTAACAATATACAAACTTTTAAACTGTCAGGTCAAAACGTTTCCATTAAAAACAAAATAACACGTCAACAACAAATCTATGGATCACACCGAGCATCTAATGACAGCGACGTCTGAGCCAGCGGATCATTTCATCAGGACAGGCCGAGGTCACGCTGCTCTGTGCCGGGCACAGTGAGCGCCGAGCGTCCGCAGAGGCGGAGCTTATCACCTCCGACAAACGTCGCTGCCAAACTATAAATACGTCATATCTTCATACACAAACCACATGTTTGATTTCTAAATGACTCATTTCTCGCCTCAAATGATGTTAAAACTTTGTTCCGGGACACAGAAAAATATTTATTTCAGATTTATATTTCTATTACTTGCTGCTATGCTCCGCCCAAATGAATTCTGGGATACATGGCCATCGCAAGTACACTTAAGTTTTTTTTACTTGGTAAAAATGGGCGGAGCGAGGACACTTCTGGGTTTGAGAACCGTCCTCGCTGTTCGCTTACTTGAGAATTGGAACAGCACTTGGACTGAGGCTGATGACGTTTTCACAAGTACGGGAGTACGCAAGTACGCACAAGTACGGGAGTACGCAAGTACGCACAAGTACGCACAAGTATGGATATTGAGAAACGGCCAGACTCTCTAGCAGTGATTGGATACTTACTAGTTTGAGCCACGGCAGTGCTCTGCAGATCAGCAGAGCCACACCCGGGATTGTTAACGGTTAAAAACCTTTTTTAACCCACAATGGCCGAAGGAGAGCTACGCGTTGATTTGGTTGCTGATATACTGGCAAGGCCATTTTCAAGAAGAACTTTTCAAGAGAAGCTAGATCTCGTGAGAGGAGGACGGCCGACCCCTGAGCTAGCTAACCTGTCCCAGCCGGGGAAGGGTTCATTGTCCTGGTAACTGTCAGGTGTGCTGCAGTTCCACCCAATCTCCGTGGGAGACTGCCACATAAAGGCGGGCGTAAAGCACCTGTCAGCCCCTTGCTTGCTGGAGGCTGGGTCGCGTCACTCCTGTGCTTCCTCCATTTCCGCGTCCGTGTGGTTACAGGTGGGCTGCCGGCTGCACTTCTCACGTATGTCGCCCATCCAGTGCTAATGTTATTGTTTTATAAAGGTCCACCTGGGTGTTGCTGCTGGCTGCGCGCTGTGTCCCGCTCTGTGTGCGCCGCGCTGTGTGCCGCTCACTGTCCGCCGCTGGTCGCTCTCGGGGAGCGTGATTCCTCCGTCCCACGCTGTGTTGGCCGGGATCGCCTGATCGGTATGTAGTGCAGTGGTCTTAGCTTCCTCCTCCAGCCATTCATAAGTTGCTCATTGTTTGTTCACTTCATCGTAGGACGACTGACCGTAACGGCGCAGCGCCGACTAATCCGCTCCTAGAACCGCTGCTGCTTTGCTTCCGCTTTGTCTCTTCACTTCTTTGCCTCATTTAAAGAGATTATTTGGACTGATTGCTGTGCCTCATTGGAACTGTGTGTTTGAAGAACTGATCGCCTCGCTTGCATCGGCATTTGCCGCTCCGCCGGTCGCTTGGTAACGCGTCTCCGATAGTTGGCGCAGCTTCATCTTAAACTGTGTGTGTGTGTGTGTGTGTGTGTGTACTTGCATGAGAGGACAGTGTGGGAATATACATTTGATTTTGTTCCTTTCTGGTAATTTCTTTGATTTCGTTTGTAATTTGTTTTGCTGTAACCATAATTACAATTATTCTGTTAGTTTTGGGTTATTATGGGTTGCTTTCCAGTTGCTTTTATATAGAATTTTGTTTATTTGTCATTGGGTTTAATTATTATAATTCCTGTACAATTAATTCTTTGATTTCTCTTTTGTTATTAGTTATTGTTTTGTTTCATTATTTGTTGTAGTCTAATTGGTTGCTTTCTGGTCGCCCCCATTCAGGTGCTGAGCCTACGGTGGTGGATTGGTGTCCTGGTCACGGTGTCCCCTTTTTGTTGTGTTAGCACTTTGTAGCTTCTTTGTTTTGTTTACTTTTATTTGCTTCACGTGTGGTGTTCCTGGGATCCCCTTTTCTTTTGGATACGGTTTATCGCTGTAGGTCTCAGCACTGATTGGTTCCCCTTATATGTCCCCTTACGTGAGTAATTCTTTTATATTATTTTTAAAATAGAAATTTGTGTAAATAAAAGTGTTTTTGTATCATTGAACTGCCGTCTCTGTCTCGTTGCATAACGAACCTCAGTGCCTTCCTTTATTTGGGGTTAGTCCTCTTATAAGAAATCCCTGGGTGAAATTCCCAGGGTGGCGTTGTCTGGCAACTATTAAATTTATCGATGCTGCCTTAAAAAGGCACCTCCCCATACCTCGTGTCGCCACACTTACTTGAGTATTGAGAAACGGCCTCTGTTTCCCTGTTTCAGTGCCAGTGTGTTTTCGTCCATGCCTGATCACTAGAGCTCCTCGTTACAGCCACAGATGCCACAAGTTTTTGATCCTCTTTGTGAGCGACGCTTTCTTTTGTAAGTTTTCTTATCATAGCCTGTTAGCTGATACCTTAGTTAAGATTTATAGCCCCTTTTGTTTTCCTCCTTGGGAGAGATTTCTGTTTGTTCATTTTCACAGCCTTTTAGGAACTCCAATCACTAGGATTGTGACTTACCTTTTATAACGCGACGGCGCTCTACGACATCTTCCTGAAGGGGCTGGCGAAACCGATCCAGGAGCAGCTGGTGCCGCTGGACCTGCCGACAAGCCTGGACGCCCTAATTGCTCTGGCCATCCGGACCGACAACAGACTCCACAAGCTCAGGCAGCGCGACGACCGACCACCACGCTCTGCAACGCCGACTGGGCTGGCGCCCCACCGATCACCTCCCGAGCAGCCTCGATACCCCAGGGAGGGAGTGGGAGAGCCCATGGAGCTGGGGCGTTTTTTCTTGTCCCAAATTTTTTTTCAAATTATTAAACACTGCCCTCAATATCAAGTTAGAACATTCTGCACACTGATATCCATCTCTGGGGTACCTCGTGCTCCATCTAGTCTCACTGAGAAAAACTCTGATGTTGTTGCTTTTGCCTCGCTCATAGCCCGCAGACGTATTCTATTACATTGGAAAAGCGTGAACGCTCCCTTCTACTACTTCTTGGTTAAGTGATTTAATGTCTTTTTTTTTCATTGGAAAAAGTTAAATATTCCCTTAGAGGCTCAGCTGCCAATTTTTATGAAAGATGGGAATCTCTCATCACATATGTAAACACCCTCTCCTCTCTGGACCCCAACTGAATCAATCTGATTCAATTTTTTAACATGTAACATTTTTTAGTGAGCACACTATTATACTATTGTTTTTACTATTATTATTGTGGATTTTCTCTTTCGCCTCCCTCTGTGTTTTGTTCTATTTTGTTTATTTGTTCTTTATATTTATGTACCTGTTTTCACCAACTAGGTGATTACTTGTGCATTTTATTTTTGTTTGTTGTTGCTTATATTTGTTTGTTTTGTTTTTTTTCTCTCCCTCTTTGTTCTTGGGGGATGTTCTTTTCCTGGTTCTTTGTTCAAAAATAAAAATGTATAATATAAAAAAAAAAAGAACACAGAATCAAGATAGAAATGAGCAAAGAGCTGTGGAAACGCAAGAAACACAACTAAGGGCAGATGACAGGATGTATGTGAAGAAAAGAGACTTTTGTGACGTTCATAACAGGAGTGATCAATAGTACAGCCGAAGTGAAATCAAAAAGTGTTCAAATCCAGCTCATCGTTCATGAACACAAAACCTTATGTTTAGTACTTATATTTATTATAGTGTTTACTCACTGTAAATCATTAAATAAAACTATAATGGCATATTATTGCTACTCATCATTTATTACAATTACTGTATTTTCCTCTTATTTAATTACCTTTTGATTTTTTTATATGGTATAAAACATAGTTTCAATTAACTTGGATGGAAAAAAGAAACACCTGTAAATGCTCCAATGCATTTTATTTTCTCAGAAAAAAGGTAAAACAAACATCTTGTTATTACAAACGTATTCAAATAATTGAAACAACAATTATGTGTGGGTGTTACAACCCTAACTCGTTGGGGAAGGGGAAATAACATAAATAACCAGATGGAATTGGTTTAGCAAAAATTAGTTTGTTTTATTAATACGGAAGGTAAAGTTAACATAAATCAATCACAATAAACCAAGGGAGGAGGCGGCTATTCCCAAAATCAAAATACCAAAAACACATCAAAACCAAAACACCAAACTGGGAATAGCACCCCTAAGTCCGATGTAACAAGGACAGGGTTTGGCACTAAAAAAAATACAGGCTCAGGGCCGTCAATGTAGAGCACACCCACTTAAAACCAAAAGGAATAGTTTAACTCAAAGTCTGGCGCACAGGCCGAGACAAAGTGGCTAACAAACAAACTAGTACTCACAACAGTCAAAACTCACAAATCTCAAAGTGAATACTCAAAAGCTGCTCCCAAAACAGAGCGACAAAGGGGCCAACTGCTCACATGAAAGCACAGTGCCCACGAGTGACTCTCTGCTGCTGATTCTTAACAGGTGTGACTGTAAACAAGCTGAGGCAGGATTGGGTAGGTGAAGCTGGAGCAGGGTGACCCAATCACAGTGCAGGAGAACAGGCAGGCCGAGGCAGGCGGGTGAATTGGTGGAGGAAGACCAGGCAGGAACCAGAGCCACCAATCAGGAGCAAGGGCTGGCACACGTCTTCTGTTTACTTAACACATGACAAACACTTGTGGCAGGGCGTCACAGCCAAGGGCCGTGACAGTGGGTGTTGTACGTGTTTGTGTTGTGACTGTTGGTGTTGTTTACGCGTGTTATGCGTATTGTTGTATGTGTCTGTGTTGTTTACGTGTGTGTTGTGCGTGTTGGTGTTGTACGTGTCTGTGTTGTTTACGTGTGTTGGTGTTGTCCCTGTCTGTCTGTTATTTGTGTGGATGTTGAATGTGTCACAGATTTACAAGAAAAAAACATGGATGTCCCCTGAGATTAAAGTGGTAAATCCATAAACAAACAAAATTCACAAGAAACCCTCACTCAAATGTACAAGAAACTACAAATAAACAGGATCTGTTTCATCTTCCTAAATGAAGGGAGACCAGAGCATGAACCAACAGGCCATCATATCAGAACAATATCTAATTCCATCAACATAGACTGATGAAGAACTGAAACAATAATGTCTTATGTCTTCAGTTGTCCAATTTTCCCATCCTTCAGCACGCTTCCTACAGCATTTAAGTGTGTGTCAGTGTTGTTTGTGTGTGTTGTACGTGTGTGTCTGCGTTGTACGTGTGTCTGTTCATCTGCTTGCTTTACAGAAAATATAAAGGTTTTCCCCACACGTCAGAAATTGTTTTACTGGTGCGGCAAAAAAAAAGAGTCAACAGCTTCTTACAGAAGAATTGACATCTCTTTACATTTCAAGCTGATTTTTCAAACGCTGTAGCTTTGGCTTTAGGTCTAATGAGAGCAAAACCTGTTGGATGAACTGAAATGTGAGCTTCATAGTCTTGGGGTAGTTAAGATGGAGTGCATACGCGAGTCCAAACAGAATGCACATTGCTGTCGGCAGATTTTGAATGTTGTCCATCACGACTTCTCCCTCAATGATGATTTGCAACGAGGCTGGACTGAGATGCTGGGAAGATGTGTGCACAGCACCTTCACGCTCAATGACAAGTGTCCCAATGTCAAGGTCACGAAAAGAATCATCATCATCATCAGATTCCTTAATAAAGAGTAACAGAAGAGCACAATCATTACATTAGAGTTCTCATTTGAAAAACAAGTTTCATCAATATAAGAGTGTCATGGCAAAAATGATAAGAAAGCAAGAGCTTACTTACAAAGCCTGCTTTAAAGAAGTTTGTGGGGTTGTCCCCAAGGATGATAGGAAGCCCTCTGAGCACCTGTGTCCGGAGCGCAGTTGGCTCTGGAGTCTTTTGGGAATTACACATAGTAACACAAGTTAGATAGCTAAAATGAAAAACAAATAATGATCTATAAGAAGGCTTAAACAAACCAAGCAATGTTTGGATTAAATTATACAACTAATAGAGTATCAATGTGATATGATGTTTTTCAAAACCTGTGAAAAACAATGCCAAGTACAAAATGTCTATGGACCTACATTGGTCTGTTGTGAAATCTGTGTCAACAACTGTCCAACATTCCCTCTCTTGGATCCAAATAACTCCAGGAGACGAAGACTGTGCCGATCGATGTTCTCATAAAAGTCCTGCTTGAGGTTCTTGCCCACGATCCTGCTGAACTCCATGAACACCTGATAAATAAAGAGTTACACACTAAATTAGTTACACTACTAGAGACTATTTCTGGCCTGAACATCTTCCAGTTGTGTGTTCTGTGCTCCTTACTTCTGTGTGCATTAAATGTAGAATACACATGTGTGTGAAAGTTACACTGGACTCTGTGATTTACCTTTAAATGTGTACTGTGCAAGTGAGTGAGAAAGATCGCTTCTGTGCAGGGTGCAGAAAAATCACATGACTGACAGTGAAAGGTTACTTGAGCAGTTTGACTTTTATTTGATCGTGTTTGAAACGATAATGTTTTAAAAGGTGACCCCTTTTATCACAGATAAACTCACAATACTTACACTTCCAAAGCTTCCTCACACCACAGGGATCTGTAAAAATAGAAAACGAGAACATGTTTAGTTCAACAACTCAGCTCAACAACGTCACTGTTAAATACAATAAGGTATTAGAAGCGAAACGACGCCGATGTTACAGAGAAAACTGACATGTTAACGAGCGTGTGTGTGAGAGTGAGTGAGAGGGAAAAAGAGCGGCCAAGGACGGGTCAAGCGGATCAACGCGCTGCAAGCAGCTCGCGGTGTTCGCAACGTAACCTCCTCCATAGCGCCTGCTACACTTCTTTACCCAGACAGCGGCAGAATCACTTTTCTTTTGCGTAAAATCACGGTTATAGAAATGATACAGTCGCGCACACTCGCCGGTATGTGAGCCGTCCTCAGACTGAGGACACGAAGCGAACATTAACATTCAGCTGACTCTTCTTTGAGTTAACATTAGCTAGTGTTAGCAATAAGTACTATTAGCACGATGCACAGGTTCAAAAAAATAAAAAAGCTGCGCCAACAAATTATCCACAAGCTTTCGAGTATTAAAAATTCCCACAAAGATAACTAGGCTAACAGTTACTTATCATACTAACCGTTCCACTTGGAGTCGAGTTGCTTCCAAGTTAGGGTACCGTCTGCCGCCGATGCCTGCTCGTCCCGCCAGGTGTCCAAGTTACACGACGCTGGTCTTGTCACGCAACCAGGCAGGTTTTTGAATTAGCCCCCTCCCCTTTCTTATAAAGGTAAACATACCAAGTTATCTCTGCTAAACCTGATTAGTGCAATTAATATTTCAGCTAAATAGTACAAACAACTAATGTTGTTTCATAATGATAGCAGGTTCTTACTAAACATAAAAGAATAAGTCATGATCACTCGGAAGTTTAATTAGAAACAAAATCTGGGGATATAGAGGAGATAAATGAGAACATAACCTCAGGAATTTTAAGGTCAGCAGAGGGAGCCATCCCCCAGAGTAAGAGCACGATAAATAGGAAACTGGTACCGTGGTGGACAGAAGAATGTCGTCAAGCTGTTAAAAAAGAAACAGAGAATTTAAACAACTCAAAAGAACCCATAGCGTGCAGCAGCTAGTCCAATGTAAGAAGGCACAGACAGTAGTGACAAGAACAATACGCCAGGCCAAGAGGGCAAGCTGGAGAGAATTTTGTGAAAAAATAGGAAGAACGACACCTGTAGGAGAAGTATGGGGAATGATAAAAAAGATGGGGGGAGATAGAAAGGTATGGGATTATCCGGTCATGACGTGTGGGGAGGAGACTGCAATTTCTAACAGGGATAAGACAGAAATGATGGCAAAGTCATTTCCAGGAGTACATGGCATTGAAAATCTATCAGAAGAGGGGAGGAGGAGGAGGAGGAGAGAGAAAACAATGAATCAGTATCCAGGTGTGCTAGACAGGAGGGAAGAAACAGGGGAAGCAACTGACGGACCATTTACTATGGCAGAAATGACGAGGGCAATAAATAAATCAAGACCAACCTCCCCAGGGAAAGATAAGATATGCAATATAATGCTAAAACAACTAGGGGAGAGAGCATTATTAAAGTTGCTGCTATTGTACAACAAGGTATGGAAAGAGGGAAGATTACCAAGTGCCTGGAAAGAAGCAGTAGTGGTCCCCATAAGAACACCCAGTAAGGATCCCACACAACCCACTAGTTACAGGCCAATAGCCTTAACATCAAATCTGTGCAAAATAATGGAAAGGATGATAACAGAAAGATTAACATATGATCTTGAAGAACGAGAAATGCTGGCAAATGATCAAAGTGGTTTTAGAAAAGGAAGAAATACGATGGATGCAGTGATAAGGCTAGAGACAGAGATAAGAAAGGCACAGGCAAATAAAGAAGCAGTTGTGGCAGTGTTTTTTGATATTGAGAAAGCATATGATATGATGTGGAAGGAAGGATTATTAATAAAGCTGTGAAAGATGGGTATAAGAGGAAGGGTGTACAACTGGATTAAGTAGAGAATGGGACCCCTCAAGGGAGTGTGATTAGCCCTTTACTCTTTACACTAATGATCAATGACGTGTTCTCAAAAGTACCAGAGGAGATAGGTAGGTCACTCTTTGCGGATGATGGGGCCTTGTGGAAAAGAGGAAGGAATGTGGCATATGTTGTGGGCAAAGGACAAGGGGCTATTGATGAGGTGGTGGAGTGGGGCTATAACTGGGGATGCCAGTTCTCAGTGGAAAAAAACCTAGACAGTGTATTTTAGCAGGAAACGAAGAGAGGAAGGAATGAAACTGAAAATGTTCGGGAATGAGCTGCAAAGAGTTGGAACATTTACATTTGTGGGTGTAGTGTTTGACTCACAGTTAACATGGGCAGGGCATATTGGTAGAATAGAAGAGAAATGCAAAAAAGTGATCAATGTGTTGCAATGTTTGACAGGTAGGAGTTGGGGAGCTAGTTGCTCGGCACTGAAAAGAGTGTATGTGGCTTTAATACGATCAGTGTTTGATTATGGCAGCATTGCCTATGGGTCAGCTGCTAGATCAAGGCTTAAGAAGCTGGATGTGATTCAGGCACAGGCGCTGAGAGTCTGCAGTGGGGCTGTTAAGACAACGCCAGTACCTGCGTTACAGGTAGAGATGGGAGAGGTGCCTCTGGGGCTGAGAAGGAAGCAGTTGATGGAAAATTCGAGTCGATTAGAGTTAGAACTGTATAAGTTTATGTGTCTGAGTGAGATCATTGTTCAGTGATAAGATCTGATTCTGTTAATATTTGACTGCAGTTGATGGAGTTGAGTGTAAAGTTCAGATCAGAGCAGTTATTTGATCACATTCATCACATTTCCTTCAGATAACACTTGAGAAAACTTTGGTCTGTGGTTTGTTTGCTGTTCAGCAGCAGAATCACTTCACAGACGTTCAGCAGCTTCATGACGATCATTTCCTGCCTTCACAAGGTAACAGAACTAAACTCATCTCATCACACATGTGAAAAAGAACTTTGTAACTGAGCAGTGTTGTTTTTAGCAGCCATTCTAGATTTAGTCTTAGTTTTAGACTTTTGGACTAAAACGCTGATTAGTTTTAGTCATTTCATCATGTGATAGTTTTAGTCCAATTTTAGTCGAACTCAAAAAAGTTTTAGTCAGTTTTAGTTTTTAAAAAAAAGAAGTATAGTCTTTTAACAAATCCATTTAGGTCAATAAGTACTGGAGATTACTGTTGGGCAGAAACCTTTAATCTCCATATTTCAACTTTTCAACAGTTTTTTTCATGAATTGATGCCGACTTCATCATACAACAGTGTCACACATAAGTTTGACATGAAATTTCCTCCGCCGGTGGTGCGCCGCGACCGAAAAAAAAGGGGCGTCAACAAAATAATTTTGTCATCATTTACGAAAACAACACTGTAACTGAGTGGACGTGATGTTTTTACTGTGAAGCTCATGAATCTCACGTCACTGACTCTTGTTCAGTGACTGAGGTTTTTACACAGAATGAATTGACCCTGTAGTGACTTAGAGAGGCTTAAATGTCTGGTGTAATACTGCAAACTTGTCTTATTATGGGATGTGAACATGTCCTGGTTCCTCTGAACGTGAAGAAGGCCCAACCCTTTTGAAGCAGCTCTGCTGACACAGTATAAATGCTGACATCTGCTGGTTGACATGTGATATTACACACTGGAATCAGCGCTAACTTTGGTTTGTAGTGAGGTTTTATCATTAACATGAACAAACTGGAATCTCTCAGATAAGTATGATTTAAACCAGCAGAGGGCAGCACCTGTGATACCAAGAGTCTGCTCCAATCTCTGCAGTAGAATATTATGATCAATGGTGTCAAATGCAGCACTAAGATCTAACAGGACAAGTAAAGAGACTAGACCATTATCTGAGGCCAAGAGAAGATCATTACTAACTTTAACTAGTGCTGTTTCTGTGCTATGGTTTAATCTAAAACCTGACTGAAAATCTTCAAACAGGCCATTAATGCACAAATATTCACATCATTGATTAGCAACTGCCTTTTCTAAGATTTTAGAAACAAAGGGAAGATTAGATATAGGTCGGTAATTAGCTAAAATATCTGGGTCAAGGGTCGCTTTTTTGAGAAGGGGTTTAATAACTGCTATTTTAAACGTTTGGGGCACATATCCAGTTAATAAGGATAGATTAATTTGAGTTAATATAGAGCTGTTAATTAAAGGAAACACATCTTTAAACAGTTTGGTGGGGATAGGATCTAACTGACAGGTTGATGGCTTAGATGATGAAACTAATGATGTTAACTCAGGGAGATCTATAGGGGAGAAACTGTCTAACTGTGCACCTGGTGCTTCTAAAGCTCTTGTGCTAAAAGATGAGTTAGTCCCAATATGAGGGAGGAGATGATCAATATTTATTCTAATTGATGTTATTTTATTCACAAAAAAGTTCATAAAGTCATCACTGCTCAGTGTTAAAGGAATAGATGGTTCAGTGGAGCTGTGGCTCTGTGTCAGCCTGGCTACAGTGCTGAAAAGAAATCTATGATTATTCTTATTTTCTTCAATTAGAGAAGAGTAATAGGCAACTCTAGCTTTGTGTAGGGCTTTTTTGTAAGCTACAAAACCATCTTTCCAGGCTATATAAAATTCCTCTAGGTTATTGGAACGCCATTTTCTTTCTAATCTACGTAACGCCTGTTTAAGAGCACGAGTATTGGAGTTAAACCATGGTGCTCGTCTCATCTGATTCACCACTTTCTTTTTCAGAGGGGCAACACAGTCTAATGTAGTACGCAGTGAGGCTGCTGTACTATCAACAAGGTTATCTATGAGGGCGGGAGTAAAATCACAAAAGGTACCTTCAGATGTACTGACATATGGCACCGAGTTAAATAAAGGTTGCACTGTCTCTTTGAATGTATTCATATTATTATCAGACAGTATTTCTTATTTATGTTATTGTAGTTCATTATTGTACAATTAAATGTGAGTAAATAATGATCAGTAAGGAGAGGGTTTTGAGGAACTATGTTTAAGTTATCAATATCAATACCATAAGTTAAAACAAGGTCGAGGGTGTGATTAAGGCAATGAGTTGGTTTATTAACGTGTTGAATAAAACCTATTGATTCCAACAGCGAGTTAAATGCGCAGCTAAGACTATCACGGTCAACATCTACATGGATGTTGAAATCCCCTACAATTATGATTTGATCTGTCTTAAGCACCAACTCAGATAAGAACTCAGAGAACTCTGATAGGAACTCTGAATAAGGTGCAGGTGGACGATAAACTGGGACTATCATAATTGGTTTCTGTGATTTCCAACTAGGATGAGATAGATTAAGAATAAGGCTTTCAAACGATGAATATCCTGGTTTGGGCTTGGGATTGATTAATAATCTAGTATTAAAAATGGCTGCTACACCTCCTCCTCGGCCTGAGCTTCTAGGAATATGGGTATTAGCATGAGTGGGTGGAGTTGACTCATTTAGACTAACGTAATCTTCTTCATGTAACCAAGTTTCAGTTACACAGAATAAATCAATACAATTGTCAGAAATGAGGTCATTTATTAAAACAGATTTTGAGGAGAGTGACCTTATATTTAATAGTCCACATTTAAAAGTGGTATTATTTGACTCTATATTATTGTTGGTAATAATCTTTATAGAGTTAGAATGTCTAACTCCTCTTCTGTTTCTTATTGATTTATTTACTTTATTTACTTTAGTTTTAACTTTAGTAGGTCGAGGGACAGACACAGTCTCTATGGGGTTTTTAATTGGTGACTGCTCGAAAAGAAGCACATACAAGCATGAAAGATTTAGGTTATAACCCACAGAAGGAGTGAGGTTCAGGTTATAACCCACAGAAGGAGTGAGGTTCAGGTTATAACCCAAAAAGGAGTGAAGTTAAGGTTAGAACCCACAGAAGGGGTGAGATTAAGGTTAGAACCCACATAATGAGTGAGGTTAAGGTTATAACCCACAGAAGGAGTGAGATTAAGGTTAGAACCCACAGAAGGAGGGAGGTTCAGGTTATAACCCACAGAAGGAGTGAGGTTCAGGTTAGAACCCACAGAAAGAGTGAGGTTCAGGTTAGAATTCACAGAAGGAGTGAAGTTTAGGTTAGAACCCACAGAAGGAGTGAGATTAAGGTTATAACCCACCGAAGGAGTGAGATTAAGGTTAGAAGCCACAGAAGGAGTGAGGTTCAGGTTAGAACCCACAGAAGGAGTGAGGTTCAGGTTATAACCCACAGAAGGAGTGAGGTTCAGGTTATAACCCACAAAAGGAGTGAGATTAAGGTTAGAACCCACAGAAGGAGTGGGGTTCAGGTTAGAACTCACAGAAGGAGTGAGGTTCAGGTTAGAACCCACAGAAGGAGTGAGGTTACGGTTAGAACCCACAATAGGAGTGAGGTTCAGGTTATAACCCACAGAAGGAGTGAGGTTAAGGTTAGAACCCACAGAAGGAGTGAGGTTAAGGTTAGAACTCACAGAAGGATTGAAGTTAAGGTTAGAACCCACAGAAGGAGTGAGGTTCAGGTTAGAACCCACAGAAGGAGTGAGGTTAAGGTTAGAACCCACAGAAGGAGTGAGGTTCAGGTTAGAACTCACAGGAGGATTAAAGTTAAGGTTAGAACTCACAGAAAGAGTGAGGTTCAGGTTAGAACCCACAGCAGGAGTGAGGTTAAGGTTAGAACCCACAGAAGGAGTGAGGTTCAGGTTAGAACTCACAGAAGGATTGAAGTTAAGGTTAGAACCCACAGGAGTGAGGTTCAGGTTAGAACCCACAGAAAGAGTGAGGTTCAGGTTAGAACTCACAGAAGGAGTGAAATTAATGTTACAACCCACCGAAGGAGTGAGATTAAGGTTATAACCCACAGACGGAGTGAGATTAAGGTTAGAACCCACAGAAGGAGTGAAATTAATGTTACAACCCACCGAAGGCGTGAGATTAAGGTTATAACCCACAGAAGGAGTGAGATTAAGGTTAGAACCCACAGAAGGAGTGAGATTAAGGTTATAACCCACAGAAGGAGTGAGATTAAGGTTAGAACCCACAGAAGAAGTGAGGTTCAGGTTTGGCCGGGGAGAGACGGTCCACTGCTTTTCTCTGAAATCAAAATTTTGTAAAATTCTGAAATAATATTTTACGGGAGTTTGTGTTTCAAACTGTGGCCCCCAAACGCTTTTGTTGCTTAGGGCCCCCAGATTATTAAGTGTGGCCCCGGTTGAGTTAGACGTTCAATCAGTTCTTGGTTTTTCTACCTCTGTTGTTGTCATGGACGAGTGATGATCTCCCAGCAGGTGGCGCTCTGCTCTGACCCAGATCAAGGACAGAGAGGGGGGATGAGCCCTGCCCCCTAAAGCCACCATGACTCAGAGGTGAGGCGAAGATTTGACCATGACTCAGCAATCTCATCACTTGACTCACTCTCACAGCTGAGTGTGTGTGTGTGTGTGTTCTAGACCAGACTCTGGACCTGGACCTGGACCTGACCTGGGTTTAGGGTCTGTTCAGAGACTCAAGGCGTTTTTTGAACACAATGATCACATGCAGCAGTCAGCCGACCACAAGTAAGATTTCCTTTGATGACGTGTGATGAGTTCACTGACAGCTCAGAAACTAACTGATCAGAACAATAAAACGTCCATTTTATGAGCTTCAGTAACATCATTTTTATACATGGTGGTTCACAAACCCTGGGGCGGGACCCACAGATGGGCAGCAGGTGTTTCCCAAACTTTCTACGCGTGGATCCACTTTTTAATGATGGCAAACTACCGTGACCCAAATCACAACATAAATCGTGTGTTATCATCATTCTGAATTACAAACTGACAAGATCATTAAGGAAAATGTGTCATTAGTTATTTAAGTTATCGGTTATTTATAGGTTATTTAAATCATAAATCATAGACACATAAATCTTAAATTAAAGGTTGAAAACTTTGTTTTAGGACCCAAAACAAAAATCTCCCATGACCCATCTGTGGGCCCTGACCCAGACTTTGGGAACCACGGTTTTAAATAACACGTATAAACTGAAGTTTTTATAAAACGATTTGTTTAGTCAGCTGTTACAGATACAGCTGTAAATGACATGACTCACAAATTTGCAATTTACGTTGAGATTTGAGTCGCGATGGTTTGTCGTCGGTTTTTCACAGCAGACATTTTGACTTAAAGTAAAAAAAACAAAAAAAAAACAGTAAAAGTGGCCGCATTCAATTTGGGTGCATTAATATTTTGTTGATTCCTCTTTGTCTTCACCGTCACTTTAATCAGATTTAGCATTTCTTTGCTCCTCTACAGTAAAAACAAAGGTTTATATTCGTGACGTGATATCAATTTAAAAGTTTGTGTCTTTTTTTCATCAGTATTTACGACGTTGGTGGAAGAAAAGATTCTTCAGCGTCTGTGAACAGCGAAGCATGTGTGTACGTAGTTACACACATGTTTGACATGAAATTTCCTACGCCGGTGGTGCGCCGCGACCGACTCTACTAAAAAAAGGGGCGTCAACAAAATAATTTCGTCATCGTCATCGTCATCGTTGACGAAAACAACACTGTAACTGAGTGGACGTGATGTTTTTACTGTGAAGCTCATGAATCTCACGTCACTGACTCTTGTTCAGTGACTGAGGTTTTTACACAGAATGAATTGACCCTGTAGTGACTTAGAGAGGCTTAAATGTCTGGTGTAATACTGCAAACTTGTCTTATTATGGGACGTGAACATGTCCTGGTTCCTCTGAACGTGAAGAAGGCCCAACCCTTTTGAAGCAGCTCTGCTGACACAGTATAAATGCTGACATCTGCTGGTGGACATGTGATATTACACACTGGAATCACATGGATGCTCAGAACCCACGAGCTGAACTTCTGTATGGTCTTAATTCACTGAGTGATGGTTTGACATCAAACATATTTAAATGTAACATCTATAAACACAAACTCTTGTTAACGACCAGATGTTGTTTGGAGCTCAAACGTCACCTGGTTGTAACAAAAGACTTTTCTACAAGTTCACTGTGTTTGTTTTTGTAGAGAGAGTCGTGTTCCTTTGTCACAGCTAAAGAATCAATCATGGAGTAAAAGTGACAGCTACAGTGAAAAGTGGAATTTCCTGTTCAATAATTCCTAAGATATGAACTCGTTTTCTTTTACTTTGACCTTTGTCTGAAAAGTGGATCCTCTCTCAGCTAACTTGGCTAGTGCTGCTAACTGCAAAACAATCACTTCCCTGTTACAGATCCATCATGTTCTTATGACTTAACTCCGCCTCCTCTGACTCACTCTGTCTCCATCAGCTGTTTAGTTCATTTCACATATAAACAATATAAAAAAACACATAGACGATAACACATAAAAGTACATGTGACGTGCAGCAGAAACACGGATTGAAAAAGAAATGCACTGAAAATGAAAAAGTTGTGACTTTTTGTCGACGTGATGTTTTTACTGTGAAGCTCATGAATCTCACGTCACTGATTCTGTTGTTCAGCGACTAAAATGTTTGGAAATCACTGGTTTAGAGGACATTTGTGCTTTTGGTGAAAGAGAAGTTCTGCTGGACTGAAAGATCAGATAGTGACTGATAATTTTATGTTTCCGGTGAAAACAGATTACAGCCATTGTAGGTGAAAAAAAAGGATCCAGAGGACGAGGTCATATTTTGATAAGATTTAAGAAACTAAAGTAAAATTAAACGTTTATTCTCAATCGTCACAATTAACGACATCTCTTCAAAGTCCAGATGTTTAACATACATATGTATCTATCTATTGGGCAGCTTCTTACCTGACCACCAGAGGGCGGGCTCTTCTGTTAAAGTGTGATGCAAACAGCGTCTTGAGTGAGTTGTGAGTCGAGCTGTGACGTTCACGAACGAGTCAAATCTTTTTAACGGCTCTTTGAAATGAACCAGTAACTGAGTGACTGACAGTCCATTATTAGCATAAACCAATGGGCTGTGCCGATTGTTGAGTCAGCCAATGAGGGTCATGTCGGCCAATTCTGTGGTTAAAAAAAGTCTTCTTGCTGACCGGCCCACATTAGGTCATTGTGGTCCACCCATGTTAGCAGAACTTGTAATGAGCAAGTTTTATTCTCCCAGCAGGGGGCGCTCTGCTATGAACCAGATCAAGGACAGTGAAGAGGAAGCTCCGCCCTCTAAAACCCCTCTGTGTGAGGAACATGAGGGTCAGAGGTGAGATGAGGATCTCATGGATCATGTGACTCGTCTCCATGTCACAGCTCAGTGTTTTATTTACACATCATGTGTTTGTAGGAGGATCCATCAACAGAGACCAGACTCTGCTGGACCTGGACCTGGACGCAGCTGTGTGTCCATGAAGAGTGACTGGTCCATGGATCAACCTGTGAACTTCAAACGAGAACAGAGGTCAGATGATGGAGGGTGGAGGTCTCCACAGGTCAACAACTCAAATGATCCACCATGTAGCACCAGAGACACCTAATATTTGAGAATTCAGACCCAGACCCATGCAGACCTAAGACATTCTGGACCCAAGTCCCCAACAGACCCGTCCCCATTTAATCTCAGATCTGGACCCATGAAAAAATAAGAAATGTTGAATAAATGTGGAACAGTCCTGGCTCATGTGCTTGGGTTTGGGTAAAGTGATCTGACTGAAGATGTGGAAGTCTTAAATGTGTTAATCAGTGTAGTGTTTGACACCATCTGGGTCACACTCAACCATTTCTGACACAAACCTGTTTTCCTTGTGTCTCCTGATACTGTAGATCATTAATGAGATCAATCACAGCAGATGTTGTATTTACATGTCATGCCCTGTGTTTGTAGAGGGATACATCAACAGGGACCAGACTCTGCCAGACCTGAACCTGGACCCAGCTGTGTGTCCATGAAGAGTGACCAGTCTATAGGTCGTTATATTCACTTCAAGGATGGACAAAAACATGGTGAACTGATGTAAGAATTTCACACATAGTAACACACACTTACATGATCCTCCACCAGGGGGAGCCTGTCTAGTCCAAAACATGTTGAATCCAGAAAAACACTCTTCTTTTCGTTGGTGGACCAATGTTGTTTTTCTGTCTCCACTAAACGTCTTCAGCCTGTCCTCGTCTCTGAATACGTTTCCAGCAGTAAATCTAGTCAGAGTCCGTGATTGGTCAGGGACTCATGGACAAGCCTCTCTGATTGTGTCTTTGAGACTTCACACATAACAAACACTAGAGACTGTCCTTCAGGGACTTTTGTCTTCAACCTGTCAAACTCATGTCATGTGAACTTGGCTGAAGAAGAATCGTAGGTGCAGCACATTGAAAACCTCGTAGAAACAAATGATTGTTTAGTAAATGAAACTGAATCTTTTCTCCTCAGAGTTGATCAGCAGAGGACAGAGGTTCTCAGTGGTCAGTCTGTCCAGCAGCATGGAGCAGACCTGGACTCCATATTTAAGGTGTGTAAATGTACAAACATGACACTACTGTTAATACTGAAGCAGAGTCCTGGGGCCTCATGTATAAACCGTGCGTACGCACAAAAAGACGGCGTACGCTTGCTTTCACGCACAGACGGCATGTATAAAAATGTACTTGGCGTGGAAGTTTGCGCATCGCAGCGCAAACTCTCGTGCTGCCGTGAGAATTTGCCGAGAGCTCCGCAAACTCTTGTCAGGTGGAGACGCTGCAATATTAAGCTCTGAAACTTATCACAGTGTTTGAAAATAATATTATTAATGTGTCTACAGTGACAAACATGAATTTTCTGTGACAAACAATACTGATACACCACGTACGTTTGAACATATGTGGATAACATCAGAGAGGACACTGAAGACGAAACTGATCCTGTGAGCGAACACACACACTACAAACCTGTGTGTGTATGTGTGTGCCAGGTATTACTAATGTTGTGGGGACCAAAACCTGTTTACACAGTCACATAATGGGGACTTGTCCTCCTTGTGGGGACAAAAAGCAAGTCCCCATAACGTAAATTACTACATTTTAAGGTGAAGATATGTTTCATGGTTAGGTTGAGGTTAGGGTTAGGGTTAGGGTTAGGATTAGGATTAGGCCAGTAGTAATTGTGGTTAAGGTTAGAGTAAGTCTCCAAGAAATGAATGCAAGTCAATGCAATGTCCCCTCAAGTCATGAATGTCGAACTGTGTGTGTGTGTGTGTGTGTGTGTGTGAGAGAGAGGGAGACTCACTTATTTACTTTGAGCAAATTACTGAAATTAATTTTCCACAGATGAATATTTTCTTTATGTAACACAGTGATGTAAACACAGCTGCTGACATGAACACATGAACACACGTCAGTCTATAATGTTTTAAACGCAAAATAAAGTTAGAGACTTATTTGTTGTAAAAAAACGGGACTTGAACGTTGAGTAGAACATTTTCTTTATCCCATTTTAATCCACACGATAACGAAATAACTACGAAAAAGTTATCCCGCCACCGCTGCGCCTTTCATCGGAAGAGAAAGGCGCAGCATCCACAACACAATCAGTGACAGTAATGAATGGTTACATGGAGTAATTCCGTGAACTCTGTCTGCTTATTTTGTGCGTAACATGTGTAGATGATGACGTGTGACACTTATAGATTGTTGAAATAATCTGTAAATATAGTTACAAATTACTTCTCCCAAAAAGTAATTGAGTGACAAGACGGATCAGAGAGGACTCAGACGCAGAGGCCTTTTATTGTCTTTATTGGCACTCTTAACAAAAACACACAGGCAGATCCTCTTGCTGAGGGAAATCAAAGCGTGGCTATAAAAAACTATAACCAATGGAGAGCGCAACGCTCCTCAAAAGAAACGTTGCGTCACTATATACGCGGAAACAAAAAATCACTCCGAAGAGGAAACAAAACTCAGACTATGGTTATCATTAAACACTTAAACAGAAAACTCTCCAAACGGAGGAAAAACAAGGCTCAAGGCACTTCAAAACGAAAACAAACTCAAAGCACAATCCTATTGATTGGCGATCTATAACTAACTAAGACGAGGTCAAACTCAAAACGCAATCTAAAAGATTGGATATACTCAGTCTATCTAACGAAACGTAAGTCACAATCCTAGTGATTGGAGTTTCCTAAAAAGCTGTGAAAATTAACAAACAGAAAATCTCTCACAAGGAGGAAAACAAAAGAGGCTATAAATCTTAACTAAGGTATTAACTTACAGGCTATGCTAAGAAAAGCGTCGCTCACAAAGAGGATCAAAACTTGTGGTAGCTGTGACAAGGAGCTCGGGTGATCAGGCATGGGCTAAAACACACTGGCACTGCAACAGGGGAACAGAGAGTTTTTAAAGTGCACATGGCTTGATTGTCAGCAGGTGTGTGTAATCAGGCCGGCAGGCCGGCAGAGGAGGGGGCGGGGCAAACTGCCGGAGTGACATTGAGTTGGTAACTCAGTTACCACATTGTAAAATATAATAATAATAAGATATGATGTATTATATATTGTTTGGCAGCGACAGTATCGGAGGTGATCAGCTTCGCCTCAGTGGACGCTGGCCTGTCCTGATGAAATGATCCGCTGGCTCAGATCATTTGAGGTGAGAAATTAGTCATTGAGAATTCAAAAATGTGGTTTTGAACTAACCCTAACCCTCACCCATAGTCAGAATTATATGATGGTATTTCTATAATTTGGGCACCCACGGGCTAAAATATAAATCTGAGCCTATGCCTCCGATACTATCGCTGCCAAACTATATATAATACATCATATCTTAATACACAAACCACATTTTTGAATTCTAAATGACTAATTTCTCGCCTCAAATGATCCTAAAACTGCGCTCGGGGACTCAGAAAAATATTTATTTCAGGTTTATAGTTCTTTTCTCTTCTGCTATGCTGTGATACATGGCAGCCATGCCATTTCAGACCAAAGCAATGAATCAGACTCGATCAGCGTTAGCCCCGCCCTCTGACTTTGATGGGCGAGTTTGACAGATGAAATGAATTAATGATCCACTGCAACACGGACCATGAAATCATAAAATGTGTCATTAATTAATTAAATGTGTCATTAATTAATTAAATGTGTCTTTAATTTATTAAATGTATTTCATGACACATTGAATTATTTAATGACCCATTTAATGAATGATTTAATGACCCATTTAATGAATGATTTAATGACCCATTTAATGAATGATTTAATGACCCATTTAATAAATGATTTAATGACACATTTAATTATTTAATGACACCTTTAATGAATGATTTAATGGTGTATTTATTTATTTAATTTTGGCCCTTTTGGTCCTCCATATTTCAGTAGTGTAAATCTCTGTATCTGTATACCATTGCACAATAAACAGGGCACTAGCTAACTCTTATATATTCAGTAAAGTAACAAAATTAAATATTGAAAATAAACAATATTCACACACTTTGCATTCTAAACCAATACACACAAATGCTTCATTAAGTGGGAGTTGCTCGAGGTTGACGTGGACAAACTCCTTCTCCCCGGACATAGTGTGCACGTTACATACGTATACATTCTTTCCTTTTACCTCAGTAAGGGAGAAGTAGTGTCGATATTTCCACTTAAAAAACGCTACGCTTCCCTGACTCGTCACCCCTGCTCTCTCCCGGCAGCTGGTGTGTGGCTGTCAGACAGCCCGACATCGCTGCGCTTCATTCAACCGAATTGTAACACAAGTAACGCGTCACTTTACATTCTCAGTAACGGTAACGGCGTTGCAATGATAGGAAAATTAATTAGATTACTCCGAAAAATAACGCTGTTAGTAACGCCGTTATACTTAAACGCCGTTATTTCCAACACTGGTTACACATGCACAGGATCAACTATCAATGCACAGCCAGTTTTTTAAGCATCAATATTAATATGAGAGCAGTCGCTGTGACCCTGACATTTAGTTCCTTTGTGTTTATCACTAATTCCAAAAAAAACCCGACCAAAATAATCTATTTTTACAGATTTATACATCATAAATTGACGAGTTGATCGTGCACTTTCCTTCTTTTTCTTTTATTTCCCTCTTTCTTTGCTGCTGCAGTTGTCCTTTTTTCTTCAGGACGAAGGCGTTTTAGAGTTATTTGTATATTCATTTGTGGGTGGGCGTGGTGTGTTCCTCATTCATCTCCGCTCAGTTTCACCTTTGATGGGATGTATAAAGAAAAGGTGCGCAGGACTTGGCGTACGCACAGTTTTATAAATCTGAGATTTTTTTTCCGTATGTACTTTATAAATTTTGTGCGTACGCCGTCTTTTAGTATGAAAGCTGGGCACTCTTTTATACATGAGGCTCCTGGTCCTGACAGTCTGGATGCTGCTCTGTGGACCTGCAGGACTTCACTCTGTCACTGATCATCTGAGGTTAAACTTCACATGTTCTGTTCCAGCTGCTGGAGGAGAACATCATCTGCTTTGTGAAGAACGAGCTGAAGAAGATCCACAAGGTTCTGGATACAGATCACACAGAAGTCTCAGAGAGTCAGAGGGAGGATGAGGAGCAGAGGAGCAGCAGAGAGGCCTTTCTGAAGATCACAGAGGACTTCTTAAGGAGGATGAAGCAGGAGAAGCTAGCTGACAGTAAGAGGACTTTTAATGTGAAAGGAAGAACATCTTATTTTCTCAATGATCCACTCACTGATTTATTTTCTTGTGTTCTGTCAGAAATCAGAGCTTCAGCTTGTCGACGTGAACTCAAATCAAACCTGAAGAAGAAGTTCCAGTGTTTGTTTGAGGGCGTGGCTAAAGCAGGAAACCCCACCCTTCTGAATGAGATCTTCACGGAGCTCTACATCACAGAGGGAGGGACTGGCGAGGTCAATGAAGAACATGAGGTCAGACAGATTGAAAGAGCTTCCTGGAAACCAGACAGACCAGAAACATCCATCAGACAAGAAGACATCTTTAAAGCCTCAGCTGGAAGAGACGGACCAATCAGAAGAGTGATGACAAAGGGCGTGGCTGGCATTGGGAAAACAGTGTTAACACAGAAGTTCACTCTGGACTGGGCTGAAGACAAAAGCAACCAGGACGTACAGTTCATGTTTCCCTTCACCTTCAGAGAGCTGAATGTGCTGAAAGAGAAGAAGTTCAGTTTGGTGGAACTCATCCATCACTTCTTCACTGAAACCAAAGAAGCAGGAATCTGCAGGTTTGAAGACTTTAAGGTGGTCTTCATCTTTGATGGTCTGGACGAGTGTCGACTTCCTCTGGACTTCCACAACACTGAGATCCTGACTGACGTCACAGCGTCCACCTCAGTGGACGTGCTGCTGACAAACCTCATCAGGGGGAAACTGCTTCCCTCTGCTCGCCTCTGGATAACCACACGACCTGCAGCAGCCAATCAGATCCCTCCTGACTGTGTGGACATGGTGACAGAGGTCAGAGGGTTCACGGACCCACAGAAGGAGGACTACTTCAGGAAGAGGTTCAGAGATGAGGAGCAGGCCAGGAGGATCATCTCCCACATCCAGACATCACAAAGCCTCCACATCATGTGCCACATCCCAGTCTTCTGCTGGATCACTGTAACAGTTCTGGAGAACATGTTGAAAACCAGAGATGGAGGAGAACTGCCCAAGACCCTGACTGAGATGTACATCCACTTCCTGGTGGTTCAGTCCAAAGTGAAGAGGGTCAAATATGATGGAGGAGCTGAGACAGATCCACACTGGAGTCCAGAGAACAGGAAAATGATTGAGTCTCTGGGGAAACTGGCTTTTGAGCAGCTGCAGAAGGGAAACCTGATCTTCTATGAATCAGACCTGACAGAGTGTGGCATCGATATCACAGCAGCTTCAGTTTACTCAGGAGTCTTCACTCAGATCTTTACAGAGGAGAGAGGCCTGTACCAGGACAAGGTCTTCTGCTTTGTCCATCTGAGTGTTCAGGAGTTTCTGGCTGCTCTTCATGTTCATCTGACCTTCATCACCTCTGGAACAAATCTGTTGTCAGAAGGACCAACAACGAGCCAGTGGCCCAGACTGTTTAGAAAAAAACCTGAACTGAATCATCTGCACCAGAGTGCTGTGGACGAGGCCTTACTGAGTCCAAATGGACACCTGGACCTGTTCCTCCGCTTCCTCCTGGGTCTTTCACTGGAGACCAATCAGAAGCTCTTAAGAGGTCTACTGACACTAACAGGAAGTGGTTCACAGACCAATCAGAAAACAGTTGAGTACATCAAGAAGAAGATTGGTGAGAATCTGTCGGCAGAGAGAAGCATCAACCTGTTCCACTGTCTGAATGAACTGAACCATCTTTCTCTTGTGGAGAAGATCCAAGAGTCCATCACATCAGGACGCCTGTCCACAAAGACACTGTCTCCTGCTCAGTGGTCAGCTCTGGTCTTCATCTTACTGTCATCAGGAAAAGATCTGGAAGAGTTTGACCTGAAGAAATACTCTGCTTCAGAGGAGGCTCTTCTGAGGCTGCTGCCGGTGGTCAAAGCCTCCAACAAAGCTCTGTATGTATATCAGTATATATATATATAAATATTAATAAGACATATTCTAAAGAGCACAAGACAAACATGTTTAACCTTTTGTTCATCACTGTTTTCTACCTCAGACTGAGTGGCTGTAACCTCTCAGAGAGAAGCTGTGAAGCTCTGTCCTCAGTCCTCAGCTCTGTGTCCTCTAGTGTGAGACACGTGGACCTGAGTAACAATGACCTGCAGGATCCAGGAGTGAAGTTGCTGTGTGATGGACTGAAGAGTCCTCACTGTTCTCTGGAGACTCTCAGGTCAGAACTCTGACTCAGACTCGTTGCTTCTTTAGGTTCTTGTTGATGAAGATGTTTTCTCTGAATCACTGAGTTCATCATATCTTCTTAACTCCAGTCTGTCAGGTTGTCTGGTCTCAGAGGAAGGATGTTCTTCTCTGACCTCAGCTCTGAACTCAAACCCCTCCCATCTGAGAGAACTGGACCTGATTAACAATGACCTGCAGGATCCAGGAGTGAAGTTGCTGTGTGATGGACTGAAGAGTTCTCACTGTTCTCTGGAGACTCTCAGGTTGGTGCTCAGCTGATTTATATGGACAATTCTACTCTGATCATTATTATTATTATTTTTTTTTTATAATTTATTTTTTATTGACATTCAGAAACAGACATTCACATCCGGCAAAACATACATGCATACATCTCACATCTGTTGTCTGCTCTAAATGCCTAGACAAAAAAAACAAACAATGAAAAAAGGAAAAACACACATTAGCAACTATGTACAAGTTAGATTTCCACAGTTCCTCCAGCAGACAGGGGAATTATCATCATAGTGAGACTTCTGAGAAGGTGTAATAAAGTACCTAATCAAGCTTTTCCATCCAAATTCCCTCCACTTCTGTGAGCTGGTACATCTCCATTGATACCTCCAAATTGTTGTCCATTCTTCCTCAGATATATTTATCCCTCCTTCCTTCTCCCATTTTATTTTAATATATGAAGTAGAGTGAGATTTCAAATTAGACAGACCCTTATATAAGCATGACACAGTTTTATTAATATCTTCCGAATCGTAGGCTTTTGTAAATAATTGAATTAGACATGTGTTTATCTTTGTTATATTTTTCATCTTTGTATTGACGTAATGCCGTAACTGCAGGTATCTATAAAAGTCTTGTTTTTCTAAAACATGTGTCCTTTTAAGCGTTTCAAAACTGAGTAACTTTCCATCTTTCATTACTCTACATAAGGCTGTTATACCGTTAGCTGTCTAGTCCTTAAATCTAGAATCCAATTTATTAGGTCTAAAATCCGAATGATAAGCACACCATTTAAGAGCCAAAATATCATTTTCAAGTTTATGTTCTTTTATAATAATTTTCCATACTTTAAGGGTCCACGCCACCCATGGATTATCAATGTTATTTATGTGGGTTTGCAAGTTATTATCAGCTAAAATTGCCTGTATGGGGATGGAGGGCATTTTTTCCTCAATGCTTTTCCATTGAGCTGTATATGACGGGTTGCACCAGCATACCACTGCTCTCATCTGCGCTGCAAAATAATAATATCTAAAATAAGGCAAGCCCCATCCTCCCTTTTGTTTAACCAGCTGTAAGGTTTTGAGGCAAACTGCTATATACCTGGATAGCAGTTTGTCCCACTCGTTAAATTGGTTTTGGTTAATCTCTATTGGCAATGTTTGAAATAAATATAAAAGTCTTGGCAATATAATCATTTTAATAGAGTCAATTCTTGAACTAAGGCTAAAGAAGGGAATTAAGTTCCATCTTGCTATATCATCCTTTATTTTTTTATGTATGGGTGAATAGTTATATTCCGATAATTTTGTAAGATCTTTTGGTAGGTTGATGCCTAAGTATTTAAAGGACTCTGTTTGCCATGTCAAGGGGTAGCTACTTTTGATTTCTCTTGGTGGGCAGTCGTTAGAGTATTTGGGTTTTACTCATGTTGATTTTGTACCCAGATAATTGGCCATATTGTTCAAATGCTTGCATCAATTTAGGCAGAGAGTGAGTTGGTTGTGCAAGGTATATCAAAATATCGTCTGCATAACAGGCCAATTTATATTCCGTCCCTTTAATAATGATTCCCTTAATATCTTCTCTTTGTCTGATGTACTGAGCTAGTGGTTCCAAATATAATGCGAAGAGTAGTAGTGACCATGCACAGCCCTGTCTGGTGCCCCTTTCTAGGGTAAAACTATTTGACAAATATCCATTGACCTTGACCCTGGCGGTAGGTTTGTCATATAGTGCCTGTATGGTTTTAATAATTGTATCGTGGAAGCCAATTCTATGCAACACTCTGTAGAGAAAAATCCAGTTAACCGAATCAAAGGCCTTTTCAGCATCTACGCTCATCACAATTGCTTCAGTTTGATTTCTTTGTATATGATCCATAATATGTAGTGTCTTTGGTATATTGTCTTGTGTTTCGTGTTGGTGTATGATACCTGTCTGATCATTATGTATCAGTGTCGGCAGGAATTCTTCTAATCGTTTGGCCATAACAGAAGTAAATCATTTATAGTCCACACTAAGAACAGAGATTGGCCTAAAAGAGCCACACTCCACTTTATCCTTGCCTTCTTTTGGTATGGCTGAAATTATTGCCTCCTTCCAGCTGGGTGGTGTTTGCATATTTTTTAAAGCCCAATTCAGAGTAGGAAGTAAAACAGGTATTAGTTCTTTTTTAAATTCCTTGTACCACTCTGCCGTGTAGCCATCAGATCCTGGTGATTTGCTTAATTTAAGTCTACCAATTGCAACTTTTAATTCTTCTTCAGTTATATCCGCAGTCATCATTTTATTTTGATTTTCATCGAGAGTGGGTAAATCTAGGGAATTCAGGAAGCTGTCAATTTGGGCCACACTCCCACCTGGGACTTCAGAATATAAGGTTTTGTAAAACACTTCAAAAGTTTCCTGAATTTCATTTAGTTTATTTTTTATCGCTTTTGTCCTTGGATCCCTAATTTTATGAATTGTATTTTCGGCTATCCTTTTTTTCAATATCCATGCCAATACATAGATTTGGAGCCACTTTCGTAGTGTTTCTGTTTCAGAAACATTAAATCTTTCTCGATTTCTTGTGTGGCCAAATTATTAATTTCATTCCTGGTGTGTCTAATTTCTCTCAATGTATTCTGTGCCAAATCTAATTTATGTTTTCCTTCTAGTACCTTTAGCTTGTTTTTTAAATCCTCTAACTTTTTATTCCTATTTTTTTTTGGATATTGCTATAATTTTCCCTCTCAGAACAGCCTTCAGAGTATCCCGTAACATGGGAGGTGAAACCTCTCCAGTATCATTGATTTCTAAGAAGAGACAAATTTCTGATTTAATTTGTGCCTTAAAAGACAGATCATTCAACAGACTGGAATTCAATTTCCATGTATTATTTTTTGATCGCAGGCCAAAATCAGCGGATAAGTATACTGGTGCATGGTCACTTAGATCTATTGTCCCGATTCCACAAGTATGTATTTTATCTTTATCCTTCCCAAATGTTATGAAATAATCTATTCTTGTATAGAGAGAGTGAGGAGCAGAGTAGTAAGTGTAATCCCTTCTGTTAGGGAAAAAATCTTGCCATATATCAATCAAGCCCACCTCCTCAAATAGTGTGTTTACTTTCTTATAGAAGGACTTCCTATCCTGGGTTTTTCCACAAGATGAGTCCAACTTTGGCTGCAGATGTATATTTAGATCCCCTCCACAGATCAAGAGGCCTTCTGTTTCACTTACCATGATATTGGTTATTTTTTGGAAGAAACTAATAGACATTCATAGACATTCAGTAAGGTAATTGGATTCCCATCTATCTTACCCCTTACTTAAAATAAACGTGCCCTCTTTATCACCCATTTCGAATACTTTTTCAAAATTTAGCTTGTTTGAAATGAGAATAGCAACTCCTCTTCTATGCCCTGATTTGTATGAAGAAAAAAAACAGATTTGTAAAGCCCCTTTTCTTTAGCTTTATATGATCCTTGTCTGTCAAATGGGTCTCTTGTAAATAAACCACATGGGCTTGTTCTGTTCTCACTTTAGATAGGATTTTACTACGTTTAACTGGATTCAACAGCCCATTGACATTAAACGAAATGAATTTTAATTGGTCACTAGCCATACTTATTTACTTGTAAGTGTACCAACAAACTTAACAAGATGAAAATTGAAAGATCTGCTCCCGGAACAAATAACAACACCAAACATAAGCAAGAAATAGAAAAAGGATAAACAAAAAGAGTGATCCCAAGGCTGGGGTCTCTAAGAAAAGACCCTGGCCTGAGCTAGATAAAATATCTAGCTGTGAGGGAAAGCCTCTCCCACCTGTGGGCTGAGGGCCCCCACCATGGCGCTCTAAAAAAGAAAAGAAAAGGTCTCTGTTCATTCCACAGAAAATGTGTCCTTATACAGCAACCCTCGCCTGTATATATTCTCATCATGTGGTGAATATAGCACGTTCTGTTTAGCTTTCCAACTCTTCAAAAATCAGTCAAAGCTTATACTTCTTCTGGAGAGGATGGGGACTGCCTTCTGAAAGCTCGCAGTTTCTCCTTGATACCCTTCTCTCGCTCCTCACCTGTCCCTGATTATTTTTTAAATTACATATGTGAATAGATTTTCTTGAACTCCTCCTCAGAATGAGTGGCTGTAACCTCTCAGAGAGAAGCTGTGAAGCTCTGTCCTCAGTCCTCAGCTCTGTGTCCTCTAGTCTGAGACACGTGGACCTGAGTAACAACGACCTGCAGGATCCAGGAGTGAAGCTGCTGTGTGATGGACTGAAGAGTCCTCACTGTTCTCTGGAGACTCTCAGGTCAGGACTCTGACTCAGACTCTTTGCTTCTTTAGGTTCTTGTTGATGAAGATGTTTTTTCTGAATCACTGAGTTCATCATATCTTCTTAACTCCAGTCTGTCAGGTTGTCTGGTCTCAGAGGAAGGATGTTCTTCTCTGACCTCAGCTCTGAACTTCAACCCCTCCCATCTGAGAGAACTGGACCTGAGTAACAACGACCTGCAGGATCAAGGAGTGAAGCTGCTGTGTGATGGACTGAAGAGTCCTCACTGTTCTCTGGAGACTCTCAGGTTAATGCTCAGCTGATTTATATGGACAATTTTACTCTGATTATTTTTTTAATTACATATGTGAATAGATTTTCTTGAACTCCTCCTCAGAATGAGTGGCTGTAAACTCTCAGAGAGAAGCTGTGAAGCTCTGTCCTCAGTCCTCAGCTCTGTGTCCTCTCGTCTGAGACACGTGGACCTGAGTAACAACGACCTGCAGGATCCAGGAGTGAAGCTGCTGTGTGATGGACTGAAGAGTCCTCACTGTTCTCTGGAGACTCTCAGGTTGGTGCTCAGCTGATTTATATGGACAATTCTACTCTGATTATTTTTTTAATTACATATGTGAATAGATTTTCTTGAACTCCTCCTCAGAATGAGTGGCTGTAAACTCTCAGAGAGAAGCTGTGAAGCTCTGTCCTCAGTCCTCAGCTCTGTGTCCTCTTGTCTGAGACACGTGGACCTGAGTAACAACGACCTGCAGGATTCAGGAGTGAAGCTGCTGTGTGATGGACTGAAGAGTCCTCACTGTTCTCTGGAGACTCTCAGGTCAGAACTCAGACTCAGACTCTTTGCTTCTTTAGGTTCTTGTTGATGAAGATGTTTTTTCTGAATCACTGAGTTCATCATATCTTCTTAACTCCAGTCTGTCAGGTTGTCTGGTCTCAGAGGAAGGATGTTCTTCTCTGACCTCAGCTCTGAACTCCAACCCCTCCCATCTGAGAGAACTGGACCTGAGCTACAATCATCCAGGAGACTCAGGAGAGAAGCTGCTGTCTGCTGGACTGAAGAGTCCTCACTGGAGACTGGACACTCTCAGGTATTCTCCTCTTCCTCCTCCTCTTCCTCTTCATGTTCATCAGCAGTATTCAAACTTGTCAGCAGGTTCAGGTTGAAGATGTCCTGTTATTATGTTTTCCTCTGTCAGTGAGTATAACCAAACATTAGTGACACTTTTTAAACACCTCGTGAGAACGAGGATCAAACAACCGTAATTCAAATATAAGGTTTATGGTTTTTAGACCCACAATACTGCGATTTGAAACACTGTAAAAAATACAAATGAAATCCCTCTATTTTATCTATTTTCTTTGTTTACATGGTTTGTGCTGGGCCAACTTGTTGCTGGTTTACTCGTGGTGGGTTTCAAATGTATAATCAGAAGTTGTCTTCTGTGTTGTCCACGTGGTGGCGCTGTTGAGTAAATGCGTAGCCTCCTGAAACTGTGGTCTCTGGTTCTGCAGACACCGGCCATTTCTCAATATCCATATTTGTGCGTACTTGTGCGTAATTGCGTACTCCGGTACTGTTCAAGTGCTGTTCCAATTCTCAAGTAAGCGAACAGCGAGAACCCGGAAGTATTCTCGCTCCGCCCGTTTTTACCAGGTATGCATCGGAGGTGACTTACAGTTTTTCCTCGATTGCTCAGACACATTTCTTGAAAGCTGCTCTCCTTTTCTCTAAACTGTGAACACAAAACTCAATTTTCAAGCTACATTCACAAAACCTCAGACTCTTCTAGCAAAACCAAACTTTCACCTCAAAACAGTTCAATCTGTGCTCAAAACTCAACTATGTTGTCAAATCAAAATATAAAACACTACTGAACAGTCACTTAACACGACGTAGAAAAATAGAAAACACAATGCTCAGGACATAAAGCTGGAGAAATAAATGTTTATTGTTCACTGTAGGCTAAATGCATGTTGCAAAACAAAACACCTGTGCATTTAGCGCTTGTACAAAAGACAAAAAACTGAAATCTTGTGCATTTACACGTAGCGCAGGTAATTGCTTACCTGTTCTCTTCTCTAAATCTTGGGATTATGGTGGACACAGTGAATCTACTGATGTTTGGTTGTAGCCTTTGTCCGGCCTCCCTCATGCTCATACCATGGACAAGAACATGGTCAATCACAGTCGCTCTAATTTCATCAGATATCTTCGCTGACCACCTCGACCTCCTCGACCTCCTCGACCTCCTCTCACACGAACTCTTCCTCTCAGATGTCTATCCATCGTATGGCCTCACAAACCAGTGCTCTCTGAACTGGCTTATATGTTCCCTCACATCATTAGCCACAAGTGTGATCAGCTTTGAGTTGTTGTGTTCACGTGGTGACACTTGTGCTCTAACTGTGTTTGACTTTTGTCACCTGTGCTCACCATTATGCAGCACGGGTGCATCACAATGAAAATGTGTTGGCAAGTTGTGTCTAAACAGGTGAAAAGTGCTGATGGTTTTGCCAAAAGAGTGATTGATTCAATCAGTGGCTTCAGGCAACTGAGCATGTGGTTCAGACAATAGGGTTTAGTGTTTTAGCAATTGACAAAAACTGTAAGCGTACTTGGGATGGCCATGTATCCCAGAATACTGAAGTACATGAACTAAGAAGAACACATTAACACAGCTAAAGTTTAATACTTAAATGTATTGATGATTGACATTAATAAGTAAACATGAGACAAGAGGGTCTCTGGGACACATGACAAGTCAGACCATACGTTTTACAATAGGCATCCTGTATAGGACAGGAAACTTGAGGGTCTGTTTTGAATATGGTTAGTTAGGAAATATAGATGTCTCTTGTTTGACTAAATGGTGATATTGTCCAATTTAAAGATCATGGGACAGTATGGTATATCCGGACCCAACTTGTTTTTCAAGTTGTTGCATTATGGAAACAGGAGAAAGGCGGGGGTCGAAACATGTGATGCCTGCAAATAAGAATGCTAGAAAATCTATATAAGGTTAGTTTTGCTTTTCTGAGGCAGAATTGTTCGGAGATTCAGCAAGAACACATTCTCCCGAGCTGCTGCAGAGCTTGGTTCTGACGCCTGACTTGTGACTAAATAAAATCCCTTTGTTCGGTACAAGTCCTGTGTCAGTGGGGTCTTTTCCTGCATCATCAACTCATCACCTATCGTCGACGTTTGTCGGAGGTGATAAGCTCCGCCTCTGCGGACGCTCGGCGCTCACTGTGCCCGGCACAGAGCAGCGTGACCTCGGCCTGTCCTGATGAAATGATCCGCTGGCTCAGACGTCGCTGTCATTAGATGCTCGGTGTGATCCATAGATTTGTTTTTGACGTGTTATTTTGTTTTTAATGGAAACGTTTTGACCTGACAGTTTAAAAGTTTGTATATTGTTAATGTTTTTTTTATTTTAACTTTGAATGTTAGATTTATATTAAAGTCGCACGGTCATTGTATCTGTATTTAAATATGTGTAAATATTAGATATGTAGAGTAGTATATATTTATAAGTCATATATATATATATATATATATATACTACTCTACAATGCTGTAATATATCTATTTTCCACATTGTATAATTTGTATTGTATATTTTAATAGAAATAAATTAATAAATGAAGTTAAATATTTAAAATGTAAAAATAATAACAACATATATATGCATTTATTAAAAGTATTTCATATGTTCATTTATCAACACCGTAGGTGGCGCTAATGAGGCTGCAGCACTGCAGCACTACAGCAGAACTACAGCAGAACAATACATACATACTTGCATACTTGAGTATTGAGAAACAACCACATACTTGTGTACTCCCGTACTTGGCAAGTATATACTCCCAGCGTACTTCTCAAGTATATACTTCCCAAGTAAGCAAGTACATACTTGCTTACTTGAGTATTGAGAAACAGCCACCGTCTTCTCTTTGAAACACACCTGTCCTTGTAGTTCATCATTGTGTCCACCAGAGTGCGTCATTAAGACAACAGTTTGGACTCATGTTGGACAGAAACTCATTCAGACTGTTTCTTCCTCCAGGATGGACCATGCTGGAGAGCAGTGGTTAAAACCTGGTCTCAGGAAGTGTAAGTATGGATTTACATGAAATAACAACATATCAGCTGATCATCAATAAACTGCAGCTGTGTCTCGTTGTCTTCATCAGATTCATGTGAACTGGAACTGGACACAAACACAATGCACAGAAACCTCAAACTGTCTGACGACAACAGGAAAGTGACCCGTGTGACAGAAGATCAGTCGTATCCTGATCATCCAGACAGATTTGAGTTCTTCCATCAGCTGCTGTGTAGACCTGGTCTGACTGGTCGCTGTTACTGGGAGGTTGAGTGGAGAGGAGATGTTGATATATCACTGAGTTACAGAGGAATCAAGAGGAAAGGCGACAGTTCTGACTGTGTGTTTGGATATAATGATCAGTCCTGGAGTCTGAGCTGCTCTGATGATCATGGTAACTCTGTCTTTCACTGTGGGAAACAAACACCCATCATGTCCTCTGTCTCTCACAGAGTATCAGTGTATGTGGACTGTCCTGCTGGGACTCTGTCCTTCTACAGTGTCTCACTGATCCACCTCCACACCTTCAGGACCACATTCACTGAACCGGTTTATCCTGGGTTCTGGGTCTGTCATGGTTCTTCAGTGTCTCTGTGTCCTCTGTAGGACATGAAGAGACAGCAGCTTCAGTGGTGGACGAGGTCAAAGCCCGTCTCAGTCGTTCTTTGTTGAAACCATCAATAAATAAAGACTTCAAAAAGACTTCAAAAAATGTCTGTCATTAACTGAGCCGCCGGCCTGCGCTGTGAGCGCCCCCTGCTGCTGAGAACCAGCCTGAAACACACAGGTTCACACACACTGAGATAAAAATAACAAAAAGTGAATGTTTGAAAGTGAAATTAAAAGATACAGAAAGTAAAATCAATCAAAAATGAATAAATGCTTTATATAAAATAAAAAGAAAGAAGTCAAAATAATATAAAATAAAATTCAAGGTTTTCAATCAAATAGAACACAAAGTAAATAAAGATGTTAAGAGTTTCACTCTTTGTCTGAAGAACATCATCTTCTCACTGACGAGCCTTTCTGTCCCAGCATGCACTGCTTCTCCTCCTCCTCCTCTTCGTGCTGCCTGACAACAGCGCCCCCTGCTGCGTGTGAGCAGAACAACACTCAGAGTTACACACACACACACACACACATGGAAAATGAACCACACATGAGCAGATTATGCCATGAATGAGGAAGTGTGGTTTCTGCTGTGATGCAGGTGAAACTGAGTGTGCGTGACCTCAGGATGACCTCTGTCCTCCTGCTGCTCTGTGAACGACAGCGAAGAACGTGTCCACAGTGACAGGAAACTCATGACACTCAGAGGGTTTTTGCACTTTCCAAACATCATCAGTGTCTGTGGTTTCTGTTTCTGTGGCTTAATGAAGAATGACATTTTCAACATCAATAAAAACCACATCATATCACTTTAATCTACTTTGTTGTGTTGATGACGAGGTACTGACACCTAATACAATCTATGTCAGATTAAGTCTACACTCTTTTAGGTCATAGATTAACAGCTCCATCCACTCACTCTCCCACACCAAAGCCCATAGAGAAAACCAGTGATTTTAGCTGCGGGGACACAGGAGCTGCTGGTCCTCTGCTGCCTCGTGTGGTCACTTTGTGTCACTGACGTCAATCTGAACAAAGGATTTTAAACACTGAAGTGACAAAATAAGACATTTGAACTTAGTGATGGAGGCAGCAGTGTGTGTGTGTGTGTGCGTGTGTGCGTGTGTGTGTGTGTGTGTGTGTGTGTGTGTGTGTCTGTGTATGTGTGTGTGTGTGTGCGTGTGTGTGTCTGTGTATGTGTGTGTGTGTGTGTGCGCGCGTCAGTATGTTAATTACACCTCAGACCCTGAGATCACACATTCCTGTCAGAAGTGTGTTGACATTATATCTGTTTATCTTATCATTACACGAGTTTGAGCTCAATTAAAGGTCTATTTAAATTTCTACTTTTTCTGACTGAAAACTGAAGTTTGTAAACCACTCACTCTCTGCACCAAACTCCAGAGAGAAATGAGTCATTTGACATGACAGCACACAGGAGTCGTTGATCCACTGCTGCCTCCTTCACTGAGTTCATATGTGGTATGATAGGACCTCGGTGTATGAAAACCACAGTGACACAAAGTGACCACACGAGGCAGCAGAGAAGCATTTAAAATGGTGGCTCCAGAAAGCAAATCTTTACTCAAGTTCAATTCAATTCAATTGTATTTGTACTGCGCCAAATCATAACATCCATTATCTCAAGGCTCTGTACAAAGACATCATGGAGAAATCTGTGACAGAACCAGACTCACAGACGTGCAGCAGCTGCCTCGACCGGTTGGGGTGAAAGAGGAGAGGAGGGGGAGAGACAAGGGGGGAGAGGTAGAGACCAGGAGCAGATACACAACAACTGTATCACATTCTAAGTTTATACAGGACACTTAGAGTCAGAGATGTGTGATGATGACATGTTCATAGGACTATGATGTCATTTATAGAAGCAGCAGCAGAGACTGTTGATACAAGTTATACTGATAAGCACTTTTAATGATGGCATCATTATAATAATGCTGATGATCTATTCACACCATATTCATATATATTCATATTCACACCCTGAGTGTGAGAGAGTGCAGTCCAGGTCTACAGCAGCATAACCAAGAGCTGCTCCAGGTCCCCCTGAACCAAGAGCTGGTCCAGGTTTATCAAAAAGGAAATATTCCTCTATTTAAATATTCATATTTCATTGCTCTTATGACTTCTCATGTGTGACATGTCAGGTGTCAGCCTCGTTTCACAGCTGTTATATTTAGTGTTAGTCCAGTTTAGTTCTAGTTATTTTAATCACAGAACAGGAAGTGCTGCAGGAAACGGCTTGAATTAAAAAACAGAAGAAGAAAAGAAAAGTGGCAGCAGTGACCTGTTCTAACGGAAGCATTTTTAATCTGGTCCAAGGATGAGGATGAGGATTAGACGTGAGTCATGGCGTCCGTGTGGGCGCCAGAGGAAATGAAAGACACTTATGGTGGAAGAAAGTATTTAAAAAAACAAAAAACGCAGCATCCAAGACAAGAATGTTTTTTTTTGCATGAAAGAACTCAAAAAAAGTTACTTGAGAAAGTTTCTGTATGTTGTTATTAACCGTTTAGGTCGGTATAATACATGATGTATTTGTTTGTGTTTCCATTAGCAACAGTACCAAAATTACCAGCCCCAAGTTTGTCCAACAGTGAGATAAAGACGTGAAAATGTTCTGGAGATATCGTAGACTAAAACTGACGTAGTTTTTATCAGGTTTTCACACAGGAAACTGAAGTTTGTAAACCACACACACACACACACACACTCTCCCACACACACACACACACATACTGGTTTATATGGTTCCTGGGGACCAACTTTTTAATCATCACCTGCGGGGACCACCCTTTCTAGAGGTCTTAGAGGTGTGAAAAAAATTCAGCTCACTCATCAGTGTGTAGTTAGCTCATACATGCCTTAAAACCTTTAAATTTCCATTGAAATGTTCTCCCCATCCTTTTTGGGGACCTCTGAAAAATCTAGTCACCGTGTTAATAGGGGACCAAATTTGCATATCATTTGCATCTTTCACACTATCATACTTCTTTGTGGGGACCATGCTGGAATTATTAGTATCACATTTATTATCAATATTATTGTTGTAATAATAATAATAACAGTAATAATAATAAATCATGCAACTTTTGCAATTTACGTTTGATATAACTATGTCAAGGTCAAACCACAAATTATAGCATTTGATTAACTAAACATTGTAGGACCCATCAGAGAGAGAGAGCGAGAGAGAGAGAGAGAGAGTGAGAGAGAGAGAGTGAGAGAGAGGCTAACAAAGCTAGTTAAGTAAGCAGGTAACAAAATGTTAGCACTTAGTATTAGTATCAGCACCACTGTTTCCGTCCAATTCTTCTTACTATCCATTCATCCGATCTGTAATTTATTCAGACTCACAGGCGCTGTGACCAAGGCCATATTTAGGTTTATGTGAGTTGGGCTACTGTGTCTGCAATATTGTCTCTTGCTGAACACCCTGTTGCCATTCCTCTTTTAGTTTTTTTGTAGAGCTGAAGAACTACATAGGCCTGTCTTCAGGAGGGGGCAGTAGAAGCTAGAGCCAATTCTATTTATCTTAAAATGCAGCTATATGTGAGTTGGGCAGCTGTGTTCTGATGAAGAGAAGGACATGTTTAAGATGTTTATCTGTTACTACAAAAAACCTTCAACAGGTGTCACAGCTCCAACGCTGTCATCCTCTGCTGATGATAGTTTGTGTCTCTTGTGTAGTGGTGGGATGTAATTTTCCTCTGTAGGTGGAAGAGTCTCTTCTGCCAAAGACTCTAGGAAAAAAGTACATGACATATTGAATAAACATATTCCATATGTATGTCAGTATACATATGTGTACAAAAGACCGCTGACAACTATTAGCATCAGAATTTGTAAATACAGAATTTAAGTGTTGCTTAATATCTTCAAACTGCTGTATGCACAGCTGTTTGAAGTGTGAAGTGAGTCGTTATGTCGTCTTCCAAAATAAATGCACATCGAAAATGGTGACCGAGATTTATGCTGATGGTCTCATAGTAGAGCTGAAACAAATTAATCGAAAACTATTTTGATAATCAATTAATTGGTTTGAATTAAAACAAGATTTCCAATTGTTTAAACTTCTCTAATGTGAGTATTTTCTTAATTTCTTTGCTCTGGATAACAAAGAATCATTAAAAGTTGATCATTTTGGTTTGTTGACATTTGAGAACATCATCATTTCCAAGTTTGATAAACACCAATCAAAATTTTTAACTTTTTCCAATATTTTTCTAATGTTTTCTAATATTTTATGGACCAAACGATTAATTGAGATGAATCGATTATAAAAATAGTCGTTACAGCTCTATCTCATGCTGCTCTGACCAGAGTAATCAACTAAAGGTAAAGGTTCTGGACAGAAGCTTTAACTTGAGATTTATGAATGCATACCTTGAGATGAATAGTGTCCTTCTCTGGTCTCATCCGTCTCATCGGTCTCATCATGACAAAGAACTGTGTCTGTGGGAGACACAAAAAGAAGAGTTTAATGTCAGCAAACTAAAATAAAATCATGGTGGACAAAAGAAGAACGACAACACACCATCTGGACCTATGGTGATTTCATCCAGGTTCTTGCCATGGAACTCGGCCAGTCTTCCTTGCTCGAGGGCCATTAGAAAGTTGGCCAACTGGTCCATCTCTGTGTCTGTCATGTTGAGGACTGTTGAGAGTGTTGCAACATGTTTCCGTAGCCTGGTGGAAGTCAGTGCCTTGGGACACGTTGCACCACATGCTCCTGAAAAAGCACGAAGGCAATCTGAGCCACGGAAATGCGTTTTAGCTGCTGGTCTTGCAAACATGTAGCCATTCTCTTCGAGAACCCCGCATGCCTTTCTCTCTAAGACCAGGAGTTCCAATGCATTCAGCATTTTCTGAGTCACGAGTATTGGAACCGGTCTACCTCTTTTGCCTCTGATCACAATCCTTGTGAAATGTCTGCAGAGTGTTTTCTCTACTTCAGAGAGTGCCCAGTCCAAATCCTGGTGAGGAGCGGACTTGTCCCTTGACAAAAACGCAGACAAGGGCATGCTTGCCACCTCTCCTTCCCTGCGACGGTTAAAGAGGATGATCTGTGCTAAGCACACCTTTGCCAGGTCTATCCAAGTGTTAGTGGAAGGACTGTCAGAGAGTTCACTGATGCACTCATCTTGCTTTTGATTGAGAAACTTATGCAGTTTCTGAACATCTTCCGTAAACGGCATCAGAGTGGGCACGTTCCACTTTGCTTCATTGATGTTACGCAGTGCTGTCGAAGAAATCATTTCATTCCATCTGTGATTGTGGACTTCCTGAAATTCAGTGGCATTTTTCACACGCTCAGCGTTGTCCATTATCAAGCCCTGAGCTTTTAGGAGTTTGCTGGCTTTAACCAATGTATGGCAAAGTTTATTGGCAAGTGATGGAATCGCAAATTTGTTGGAATCACTGTCATAGCCACACGTCACCTTGACAGCTTTGATCACCTGCAAGGAATTCTTTGGAATTATGAAATCTTCCATTGTTTTTAAGGAGGTAACTCTTCTTGCATTATGAATCAGTCTTCCTATTTCTCGCATCTTTTCACGCACACACTGTTGATTCTTGGCCGACATCCCACCCTTGTTCAATAGGTGCTGTCCAACTTGGATGATGACATTATCATTTTTAACAACATCGGTGATCGGATCAGGAATCATGGCACTGATGACTCCCCACATCTGTTTACCGATGTGCGAAGGCACAGGTTGCATGAATGTGCACATGGACTGAACACGATTCTTTCCTGGTTTGACAGGCTGAAGTTTGCAACGTTGCATGTGTCGCCACAGGACTTTTCGTGTAAAAAGTGCTTGGCAGTATGCACAGTGCATGAAATCCTTCCCCTGTGCATCTTTAGTTGGGCGTTTAAATGGAACCAACTCCCCTTTCCCTGACTCTATAACAGCAGCTTGTGGGCATAGTTGCCTCTGTTGCGAATGTACTCGAGCTGTTTCTTTCTCTCCAAGGAACCTTTTGGTAAACTAAGAGCTTTAGCCACATCCAGTTTATTATGGTGTGCACGTTCTAGATGTCTTGCCATCTTTGCATAGGCCTTCTTACAATACAAGCAATACTGTTTCTTGTTGTACACTCTATTGCCATTTCTCTTTTGGGAAGCTTGCACAACTATGGTGTCAATTGCATCCTGACTTGAACAGGGTTCTTCATTCACACTGATGTCAGATGTACTGCTGTTGTATCTCAAGCTTTCAAGGTGTGGTGTCATGGTGTCACACACTGGAGGACACGATTCAGATTCAGAGTCATGACATAATTCAGTCAGGGGCCACGGTTTTGTCCCAATGACTGATGTGAGGTTGAAATCACTGTCATCACTTTCAGTGGTGGAATCTGGCACATACTCATCACCACTATCTGATGTAGAATCATATAATTCATCAGGGTCTTCGAAATCTGTTTTTTCCATCTGAAAACACATTAATGGACTTAGATGATAGAGTGTATATTTGACATTAATAGCATACAATGTATCATTTAAACATAATTACATTAAGTGCAGTATGATACGACATTTCAATCAGCTCCAGACATGAAATTGAGTACTTACTATGATACTTTTTGTCCGTCTAAGTTTTGGGACAAAAGTCCCATCTTCATTTCCGACGTCTGTCACAATCTGTGATGAATAGTAAAACAACAGACCATTAAAACATCTTAGACATGTTTGTAAAGAGTCAACAATGGTTACCAAATCAGAATTGTTCTATTGTAGGAATATTTTAAGGTGTTAACACTGGCATTGTTTCTGCAAATGGTTTATACAGTATTGCCTCTTTTCTCAGTTTATCCCAAGATAGGGAAAGTATTATTATTCATATTACTATTTATTTTACTAAAGACACAGCTCTGAAATTACATACATGGTAAGAGAAACCAAATATGAGAGATGAAATATCAACTGCAGTGATTCTTCCTGCTTTGTGAACCACTTGCTGATTTCACACTAACCGAAGGAACAAGCTTTGTGGGGACATGTCAAACACACACTCGAGTCAATACTTGTGGGGACCGCTTGTTTAGATTGAAGCAAGTCAAGACTTCACACAATCTACAAGCTCACACTGAGGGGAAAGTGTGTTGTGGGGACGTCGTAAATGCCCCTGAATAGAAGGATATTTTATCAAATGTACAATCTCTACAAAGGTAAAATTGTGACCAGAACATCCCATTATCATTAGCCATCTTTCAGCATAATGTGAAATTAGTGTAAGGGATTCACTCAGGACAGAGCCCTGATCTGAAGTAAATTTCCATTAGTTTAAATAAGTTTCAAATTAGTCACTGTCATTCACTAAGTTATTCCAAAACATTTGAAAATAGTGCAGAAGTTCCACATACTTGAATTCTCCAGGGGCAGTCATCCCCTCCGTAGTCATAGGTCATTTCCTCCCCCTCATTAATGTCTTTGATGGCGAAAAGACACAAGAGCGGCTTTCCATCTACATCGATCTTTTTCATCCTGCAGTTTGGGCCTTTGTGCTGATCATTAACTAGTCGCCCCAATGAATTGTCTTCTCTCGAGGCATCAATGCTTAGAAGGACAAATAGAAGGGAAAGTGAGTGAACCCATTTCATATTCATATGTACAGTTCCTCTACATATTTATTTATTTCGGTCATTACATTTAGATCACTCATTGCATAACATTGCAGTTCACACAATATACATAACCGAAAGGGAAAGCGGGAGAAGCAAAGCTTAACTAGTCCCGCCCCCATTATCATCATATATTTCATTTCCTTTTTTTTTTTTTTTTATGACATTTTGACAAAGAAAACATGTTTCAGCATCCGGTAGCACTCAGAGATATAGTCTAGCTCTAGACAGTCAACTCAGACTCCATGTGTGTATGTACATGTGTCCATGGTGTTCCATCGCGCCGTTGCACCGTTTCCCCCAGTGTCTACAAATTTCTGTCTCTGACCTTTGTCATATTTTCTTTCTGTGTCATTCTGTATCGATTAATAGTCATCTCTACATACTTCTTTTTAAATACACTCAGTTTTGCTGATTTTTTCATCTCCTCATCCAGATTGTTCCACTGTCTGACCCCCGTGACCGATATGGTAAAGGATTTTAATGTAGTTCTTACCCTTCTCTGCCTAAACCTCATGTTCCCTCTTAGATTGTGTCCCTCCCCTCTGGTCAGGAATAATGTCTGTAGATTGTGAGAGAGGTTTTTGTTGGCAGCCCTATAAATCATCTGTACTGTGCGGTATTTTATTAAGTCATAGAATTTGAGTATTTTTGATTTGGTAAATAGTTGATTTGTATGTTCTCTGTAACTGGCATAATGTAGGATTCTCAAGGCTCTTTCTTGGAGTATAAACAGGGGATAAGTAGTGGTTTTGTAAGTGTGTCCCCAGACCTCTGCGCAGTATTGTAGGTGTGGAGAGACTAGTGCGCAGTACAACAAGTACAGTGCCTTTTGGTTTAATAGTTTTTGTGCCCTCCAAAGTATGGACACACTCCTGGCCAGCTTGCCTTTTAACTGTTTGGTGTGTGGCTTCCAACTTAACATGTCATCAATAATCACTCCCAGCACTTTGTACTCATTAACCCTTTCAATGTCCACTCCATTAACTTGTATGTTAATACTATTCTTACAGCCTTTTTTCCCATACAGCATATATTTAGTTTTCTCTAAATTTAGAGATAGTTTATTTATATTAAACCACTCAGACTACTAAATTCCAAATAAGGAATTTGGAATTTGTTCCACGATCTGTGCAATATTTACCTGCTATCTGTTTTGCTGCTCACAGGTTTCATTCCTGTTTTTGTTGTATTTTTGCACTTTATATATATTTATAATACAAAAACACTTATTTATTTCTTTACTATTCACAGTACACAATAATCTACCTCGTCAATGCTATGTGTTGGTTTTTTTACCTGCTTGCCAAGCAACGTAATTTCGTTGCCAGTTTTCACTGCTGTGTTCTCTGTGCAATGACAATAAAAGGAAGTCTAAGTCTAACATGTAGCTTGGCCATTTCATTATTGACTGTTTCCACTAATTGGTTTAGGTCTTCCCCCGAACAGAAAATATTAGTATCATCTGCAAATAATGTTAATTTCAGAATATTGGATACCTTGCATCTGTCATTAATGTATAGTATAAACAGTTTAGGGCCCAGCACTGATCCTTGTGGAACCCCACAAATTATGTCCAAGCAAGTCGATGTGCAATCTCCCATCTTAACATATTGAGATCTGTTGTGAAGATAACTCTTGACCCATTCCAGTGCTATGCCTCTTATACCGTATCTCTCCAGTTTAGCTATCAAAATATCATGGTTGATGGTGTCAAATGCCTTTTTCAGGTCTATGAATATTCCTATTGAATGTAATTTTTGATCAATGGCGTCAGTAATAGTTTCCACAGACTCAGTTAAAGCTAGAGCCGTCGAGTGGTTTCTTCTGAATCCATATTGGCTATCATATAGCAGATTGTGTTAATGAAGTTGTCTAGCCTATCGTTAAATAGTTTCTCCAAAATTTTTGACAATTGTGGTAGTATTGAGACTGGTCTGTAATTAGTAAATTCATGTATGTCACCTTTCTTAAACAATGGCACTACTTTCGCCACTTTCATTTTGGTGGGAAATGTCCCAGTTTGAAATGACAGGTTGCAGATGTGTGTTAAGGGTGAAACGATTTCAACTATTACTTTCTTAATTAGCTTCATGTCGAGGTCGTCAACATCCGTGGATGTTTTTGCTACACATTTGTTGACCAGGTGTGTAATCTCTCTGTCCTTCACTGGGGTGAGAAACATTGTGCTTAGGTTTCTGTCTCTGTCCTTATCAAAGTGGTCCCAGTGAAGGAGTGAGTCAGGAATGTCCTTTGCCAAGTTCGGCCCTACATTGACGAAAAATTCATTAAATCTTTCTGCTATGATTTCTTTGTTATCTTCCTTAGTGTTTTTGTCCTTGAAATAGAGAGGATAGCTAGGTTTGGTGTTTTTGCTTTTGATCACATCATTTAGAATGTCCCATAGTTTTTTAGTATAGCTCATGTTTTCTGCCAGCAGATTACTGTAGTATTCTTTTTTGCAGTCATTTAGGATGCTATTTAGATTGTTCCTATATTGTTTGTATCTCGTTTCTGAATGTTCTGTCCTTAATCTCATGTACTGTCTGTACAGGGTGTTTTTCTTCTTGCAGGCATTTATCAACGTTTTTGTTAACCATGGTTTCCCCTCCTTTTTCTGATTTGTGTGTCTTTTCATTACAGGACAGTGTCTATTATACAACGTGTTAAATATTTGCAAAAAGGAATCATAAGCATCATTTACATCTGTTTCTTTGTAGACCTCGTTCCAGTCCTGCCTCATTAGTTCGTTTTTCAGTGTAAGCATCCCTTTTTCAGTCCTGACCCTTCTGTATATATTTCTATTCGGTGTCTGTGTCACAGTGTTCTTCCAGTCATAGATAGTAAAGATTGGCAGGTGGTCGCTTATGTCATTTATCAGTAGTCCTCTTGTTATGCCTGTCCCTATAATATTTGTGAAAATATTATCAATTAGGGTCGCACTGTGTGTCGTGAACCTGCTTGGACATGTAATGAGGGGTTGTAGGCCCATCGTATACATCATATTAATGAAGTCATCAATCATCGTATTTCGTTTCGGGTTGAGTAAGTCAATGTTCACATCGCCACAGATAAAAAACGTCTTTTGGCTGGTCCCTGAAAACATCCTTCCCACACATTCATTGAAATCCTCTATCCTAGAGTCTGGTGCTCTATAAACACAGCTTAACACTATATTTCTGCCTTTCGTCACACAGATTTCAATTGTCACACATTCCATTTCATGTTCAACAGCTTCAGACATATTGTGTACAATCTCATACTCAATGTTATTGTCAATGAACAGTGCCACTCCTCCCCCACCTTTATGTCTTCTGTTAACGTTGACCAATTTGTATCCATCCAGGTAAAAATCTGCGCCTTTATCCTCATTAATCCACGTTTCCGACACCGCAATGATGTTGAAAGCATTTTTGAATTGTTGTAGGTATTCCTTAATGTGGTCGAAGTTGGTGTATAGACTCCTGCTATTGAAGTGAATGAAAGACAATTTCCCATCCATCTCAATGCATTCGTTGAATTGGTCTTCAGTGTAGTACTGGCATTTCTCTGACACGTTTAGGTATAGATGGTTATCTGGGTCAATTATTTTATTTGGGTCAGTTAAGGTGTGGTTCACATGTTGATTTTTAGTCAGCTCCACATTTTCTTGCTCAGCAATCCTCTCTAATATTTCCATCATCGTTTTAGTCTGTGTAGTGACCCTTGACCTTTGCTGTGCTGTAGTTATGGAGTGTTCGTGAGCCATACCTTAGTTGTTGTATTCCTCCAGATCACCCTCACTCCTGATTTGCATTATTTTGACTTCTTCTGGTGTAGCTCCATTTGTTTTACTGTAGATTCTGCAGTTTGCCGTCCAGGTGTGTTGGATCTTGCCTCCTTTCTTCAGCTGACGTGCCTTTCTGGCGATGTCAGCATTCTTTTTGGTGAGATTCTCGTTGATGTAGAACGAGAAATGCTATTGACATACATGTTAACATATGGTACAACTTGATCAATTGTCCATTCTTTTTGAGTTGTTCTTTTTGCATACAAAGTAAAGTTCATTTGCAAATTACCACCATCATTTCCCTCTCCACTTGAAAGCAAAAAAAAAGGCAGTGCATGATGGGTGGAAAATCTTTCGTCTTCTTTGGGCTTCAGCATCATTGATCATATCACCCCTGTATTCCACTACAAATTCTCCGCAGCAGAATGTCTTTCTGGCAAATACTCCTCGTCCTTTAAAAACAACAAGATATTTTTAGTGGAACAGGAAATATCATCTACTCAAATTCTCAATTACTTGTAGAAATTTAAACGCAAAATACCACATCTCACAATGTCTTACCTTTCTCTGCATTTATGTATTTCACCTCCAGTTTTGATGTTTTATCCATCTTTGAGAGAACATGATGGATGGCATCATTTGTCGGACTGAGCCTTGGTGGCATTTCAAACTGCAGACAAATATCTACAAATAAGAGAGTCTCGAGCTTCACTTATTGTCAAATAATACGATTCTAATATTACTGACAATATGTTGTTTCTTATAATTAGACATTTGATAAACAGAGGGACTGCAAATTTAAAAAGCTTGGAAAAAAAAATTCCATGTCCACTCTGGCACTTCAGGTCATATCACATCACTTCACTTTTCAAACTATTACTTAATTTGACTAAATCTGCTGTGTGAAGAAACATTTAATTCCCACTTTGCTAGCTCAATATTACTAACTTCCTATTGTTAGCTCACGTGATCGTCGCGTCATAACCAATTGCAAGCACCTGGACACGTAGCACTTAGCTAAAAAAAAAAACGTAGCACTTAGCTACGCTGCTATATAATTAACGAGTGTGATTAACATCCTTAACAGACAGTTTTAAATAAACCGCGTCACACGGCACAAAACTCAATGATTGAATAGGTTGCATTTTATGAGAAATACTGCAACACAGAAAAATTGGGCCAAGGCTAAAAATCACTTAGGCACCTTCAGAACAACTCCTGAAGGCTTTTAAAAAGAAAAACGTTATGGGGACCTCGATTTTGGTCCCCAGACTGTCAGTGGTCCCCACACCGTGACTGTGTAAACAGACCGATGTCCCACAATGTGATAATTACCAGAGCACACACACACACACACACTCTCCCACACACACACACACACACACACTCACTCTCCCACTCACACACACACAAACACTCTCACACACACACACACATGCACGCACTCTCCCACACACACACACACGCACTCACTCTCTCACACACACACACACACACACACTCCCCCCCCCCCCCCCCCCACACACACACACCAGAGTCAGACGAGTTAAAGACGCCTCGCTGCCGACGCCACATTTATCAACTGAATGTTATGCAAATTGATGGGATAGCTTTCATTTATTTCCTGCATGGCCAATTGTATAGAATTGATATCCGTTTCATTTAAGCCTGTCATTTTTACATGCTGTATTTGTGCTACTTCTGTATTTTGTCCCAGATGCTATGTTGAATTGTTGTATTTTCATCTTATTTTATGTAAAGCACTTTGAATCACCTTGTGCTAAAATGTGCTATATAAAGTTGCCTTGCCTACATTTTTGATAATAATAGGCTACATTTAACCAAAGTATTTTACATGACTCATCACATTTATCATACAATTGATGGTAGATTATTACATGAAGAAATGCAATGTTGGTTATCATTCTATAGGAAATAATCCTATGACAGATCTATTGATTATTTACCTAGAATCATTTTAGCAAATCAAGCAATTCAATCGAGGACACTCACACGCACACACACAAGGATCTTCTAATTGTGGTTTGGTGTACACATTCAATCTTTTATTTTCAATGCCTCAATTTCCTTTTATTATATTTTTTTGCTAATTAGTTTAATTTTGTATTTATTTGTGTCTTATTTTTTATTATATTTTATTTTGGTGATAATGTTCTTTCATGTATTTATAGATAATATATAATTATTAGTATAAATCATTTCTTTAATAAATTTTATTATATATTTTATGTTTTACATATTATTTTATCATTCCATGACAGTTGTGTGTCTCTGTTTCTGTCTGTTGGACATTCTTTGATCATAGATGGTGCTAAGCTTCACTTTTAGCGCCAACAAATTATCCACAAGCTTTCGAGTATTAAAAATTCCCACAAAGATAACTAGGCTAACAGTTACTTATCATACTAACCGTTCCACTTGGAGTCGAGTTGCTTCCAAGTTAGGGTACTGTCTGCCGCCGATGCCTGCTCGTCCCGCCAGGTGTCCAAGTTACACGACGCTGGTCTTGTCACGTGACCAGGCAGGTTTTGAATTCGCCCCCTCCCCTTTCTTATAAAGGTAAACATACCAAGTTATATCTGCTAAACCTGATTAGTGCAATTAATATTTCAGCTAAATAGTACAAACAACTAATGTTGTTTCATAATGATAGCAGGTTTTTACTAAACATAAAAGAATAAGTCATGATCACTCGGAAGTTTAATTAGAAACAAAATCCGGGTTTACAGTGAGGGCTAAACAGTCCAAAAATAATATGGTGTGCAGATTTCAATGCCCATAGCTCAGTGTGTGTGTGTGTGGGCATCCATCAACTCTTCAAAGTAGTTGAAGAGTTGATGGATGAAAGGAACTTGGTATGTATTAATGATGGGAGAGGAACGAGGGTGAACACAGCTACAGGTTATGAGTCAGCATTAGATGTAACACTAGTGTCAAGTGCCATTGCGGGCGTTAGTAGTTGGGAAGTCTGTGCGGATTCCACTGTAGGTAGTGACCACTACCCAGTGACATGTTCGGTAGGAGAGAGAATGGAAGTAAGTGCGAGTGGACAAATCCCAAAGTGGGTATACGCTAAGGCAAAATGGGATCTGTTTCCGGAGTTGAGTGAGGAAGAACTGACAAGAGTGGATGTTTCAGGAGATATAGAGGAGATAAATGAGAAAATAACCTCAGGAATTTTAAGGTCAGCAGAGGGAGCCATCCCTCAGAGTAAGAGCAAGATAAATAGGAAACTGGTACCGTGGTGGACAGAAGAATGTTGTCAAGCTGTTAAAAAAAGAAACAGAGAATTGAAACAACTCAAAAGAACCCATAGCGTGCAGCAGCTAGTCCAATATAAGAAGGCACAGACAGTATTGAAAAGAACAATACGCCAGGCCAAGAGGGCAAGCGGGAGAGAATTTCGTGAAAAAATAGGAAGAACGACACCTGTAGGAGAAGTATGGGGAATGATAAAAAAGATGGGGGGAGATAGAAAGGTATGGGATTATCCGGTCATGACGTGTGGGGAGGAGACTGCAATTTCTAACAGGGATAAGACAGAAATGATGGCAAAGTCATTTGCAAGAGTACATGGCATTGAAAATCTATCAGAAGAGGGGAGGAGGAGGAGGAGGAGAGAGAAAACAATGAATCAGTATCCAGGTGTGCTAGACAGGAGGGAAGAAACAGGGGAAGCAACTGACGAACCATTTACTATGGCAGAAATGACGAGGGCAATAAATAAATCAAGACCAACCTCCCCAGGGAAAGATAAGATATGCAATATAATGCTAAAACAACTAGGGGAGAGAGCATTATTAAAGTTGCTGCTATTGTACAACAAGGTATGGAAAGAGGGAAGATTACCAAGTGCCTGGAAAGAAGCAGTAGTGGTCCCCATAAGAACACCCAGTAAGGATCCCACACAACCCACTAGTTACAGGCCAATAGCCTTAACATCAAATCTGTGCAAAATAATGGAAAGGATGATAACAGAAAGATTAACATATGATCTTGAAAAACGAGAAATGCTGGCAAATTATCAAAGTGGTTTTAGAAAAGGAAGAAACACAATGGATGCAGTGATAAGGCTAGAGACAGAGATAAGAAAGGCACAGGCAAATAAAGAAGCAGTAGTGGCAGTGTTTTTTGATATTGAGAAAGCATATGATATGATGTGGAAGGAAGGATTATTAATAAAGCTGTGCAAGATGGGTATAAGAGGAAGGGTGTACAACTGGATTAAGTAGAGAATGGGACCCCTCAAGGGAGTGTGATTAGCCCTTTACTCTTTACAGTAATGATCAATGACGTGTTCTCAAAAGTACCAGAGGAGATAGGTAGGTCACTTTTTGTGAATGATGGGGCCTTGTGGAAAAGAGGAAGGAATGTGGCTTATGTTGTGGGCAAAGTACAAGGGGCTATTGATGAGGTGGTGGAGTGGGGCTATGACTGGGGATGCCAGTTCTCAGTGGAAAAAAACCTAGACAGTGTATTTTAGCAGGAAACGAAGAGAGGAAGGAATGAAACTGAAAATGTACGGGAATGAGCTGCAAAGAGTTGGAACATTTACATTTGTGGGTGTAGTGTTTGACTCACAGTTAACATGGGCAGGGCATATTGGTAGAATAGAAGAGAAATGCAAAAAAGTGATCAATGTGTTGCGATGTTTGACAGGTAGGAGTTGGGGAGCTAGTTGCTCGGCACTGAAAAGAGTGTATGTGGCTTTAATACCAGCAGTGTTTGATTATGGCAGCATTGCCTATGGGTCAGCTGCTAGATCAAGGCTTAAGAAGCTGGATGTGATTCAGGCACAGGCGCTGAGAGTCTGCAGTGGGGCTGTTAAGACAACGCCAGTACCTGCGTTACAGGTAGAGATGGGAGAGGTGCCTCTGGGGCTGAGAAGGAAGCAGTTGATGGGAAATTACTGGGCGAATTTGAAGGGACACAATGATTCTCACCCGACGAAAGTGGTACTGCAGGAGTGCTGGGAGAATGGGAAGAGTCAGAGGGAAAATCAGAGGGAGAGTAGGAAAGGAATTGGCAAATGAACTGGGAGTCTTAGCGGTGAGAATAAGCCCCACAATAGTCTGTAGTCCAGCAACACCATTATGGATGCTTGAGGGCCCGAAAATAGACTGGCAACTGAAATAAAAAGACAAGGAAAGGGTCAAATAGATTTGGTAGGTGCGTTTGAACGTCATGTAATGGGAGAGTATGGAGACTTTGTGCTGATATATACAGATGGGGCTAGGGAACCTGAAACAGGAGTGACAGGATTAGGGGTGGCTGTGCCAGAGAGGAGGATTGGGCTAAGTAGGAGAACATTGAATATGTTGGGGGTCTACACGGTGGAGATGCTGGCAGTGTTGGTAGCTCTAAGATGGGTGGAAGAGGCCAGACACAACAGGGTACTGATTTGCTCAGATTCCTCGTCAGTTCTGTGGAGCATGAATTCATTTCATTCTAATAGCCGACAGGACATGTTGTATGAAATATTGCAGTCAGTTACTAGAGTAATGAACAGAGGACGTCAGGTTGGATTTATGTGGGTACCAGCGCATGTAGGAGTGAGGGGGAATGAGAGGGCAGATAAATTGGCAAAGAGGGCATTAAGGAAAGAAAGAGTGGAAATGGAAGTGAGTGTTAGTAAGGCTGAGGTTAAGAGTGTCATCTGGGGGGAAAACAACCACATGTGGCAAGAGAGGTGGGATAGAGAGGGTAGAGGGAGGCATTTATATCAAATACAGAACAGTGTTAGGGTCAATAGGGTAGGTATGGGACACAGGAGAGAGGAGGTTGTGATAATGAGGTTGAGGCTAGGGCACTGTGCACTGAATAAATCACTTAAATTGGCAGGGAAACATCAGACAGGACTGTGTGAGAGGTGTCAGGAAGAGGAGGAATCTGTGGAACATGTACTTTTGAGGTGTAGGGCATATGAGGCAAATCCAGAGGTGATGAAAAATAATCTAAGGAAATTAGACCATTTCATTTTCATTTAAAGGGAGTAATGGAAACGAGTGAGAAATGTTAACAGGATGATTATGTAGGAGCAGCAAGTGTGCACCCTTGACGGTCTACAAATGTTGCTGGAAACTGGCAAAACAGGTTCATTAAGGAGACAATCCTTTACTAGTCTCCCATGGAAAACCACGTCACCATAGTATCACGCAGGCTTGCTGTGATGACTCCGCCCACTTTGAGGAGGCGATACGAAGTCACGGAAAACAACATGCTGATACTAAACTGAGTCGAGTCGATTAGAGTAAAGTTGAGATCAGAGCAGTTATTTTATCACATTCATTACATTTCCTTCAGATGAGACTTGAGAAAACTTTGGTCTGTGGTTTGTTTCCTGTTCAGCAGCAGAATCACTTCACGGACGTTCAGCAGCTTCATGACGATCATTTCCTGCTTTCACAAGGTAACGAAACTAAACTCATCTCATCACACGTGACTTTGAGTGGACGTGATGTTTTTACTGTGAAGCTCATGAATCTAACGTCACTGACTCTTGTTCAGTGACTGAGGTTTTTACACAGAATGAATTGAGCCTGTAGTGACACTGAGAGGCTTAAATGTCTGGTGTAATACTGCTAATAAAACTTGTCTTATTATGGGATGTGAACATGTCCTGGTTCCTCTGAACGTGAAGAAGGCCCAACCCTTTTGAAGCAGCTCTGCTGACACAGTATAAATGCTGACATCTGCTGGTTGACATGTGATATTACACACTGGAATCAGTGCTAACTTTAGTTTGTAGTGAGGTTTTATCATTAACATGAACAAACTTGAATCTATCAGATAAGTATGATTTAAACCAGCAGAGGGCAGCACCTGTGATCCCAAGAGTCTGCTCCAATCTCTGCAGTAGAATATTATGATCAATGGTGTCAAATGCAGCACTAAGATCTAACAGGACAAGTAAATAAACTAGACCATTATCTGAAGGGTTAGGGTTTTGTGTTAGGAGTGAGATTAATGTTAGAACCCACAGAAGGAGTGGGGTTCAGGTTAGAACTCACAGAAGGAGTGAGGTTCAGGTTAGAACCCACAGAAGGAGTGAGGTTAAGGTTAGAACCCACAGAAGGAGTGAGGTTCAGGTTAGAACTCACAGAAGGATTGAAGTTAGGTTAGAACCCACAGGAGTGAGGTTCAGGTTAGAACCCACATAGGAGTGAGGTTCAGGTTATAACCCAAAAAGGAGTGAAGTTAAGGTTAGAACCCACAGAAGAAGTGAGGTTCAGGTTATAACCCACAGAAAGAGTTAGGTTCAGGTTAGAACCCACAGAAGGAGTGAGGTTCAGGTTAGAACCCACAGAAGAAGTGAGGTTCAGGTTTGGCCGGGGAGAGGACGGTCCACTGCTTTTCTCTGAAACCAAAATTTTGTAAAATTCTGAAATAATATTTCACGGGAGTTTGTGTTTCAAACTGTGGCCCCCAAACACTTTTGTTGCTTAGGGCCCCCAGATTATTAAGTGTGGCCCCGGTTGAGTTAGACGTTCAATCAGTTCTTGGTTTTTCTTCCTCTGTTGTTGTCATGGACGAGTGATGATCTCCCAGTAGGTGGCACTCTGCTCTGACCCAGATCAAGGACAGAGAGGGGGGATTGAGCCCTGCCCCCTAAAGCCACCATGACTCAGAGGTGAGGCGAAGATTTGACCATGACTCAGCAATCTCATCACTTCACTCACTCTCACAGCTGAGTGTGTGTGTGTGTTTGTTCTAGACCAGACTCTGGACCTGGACCTGGACCTGGATCTGACCTGGGTTTAGGGTCTGTTCAGAGACTCAAGGCGTTTTTTGAACACAATGTTCACATGCAGCAGTCAGCCGACCACAAGTAAGATTTCCTTTGATGACGTGTGATGAGTTCACTGACAGCTCAGAAACTAACTGATCAGAACAATAAAACGTCCATTTTATGAGCTTCAGTAACATCATTTTTATACATGGTGGTTCACAAACCCTGGGGCGGGACCAACAGATGGGCAGCAGGTGTTTCCGAAACTTTCTACGCGTGGATCCACTTTTTAATGATGGCAAACTACCGTGACCCAAATCACAACATAAATCGTGTGTTATCATCATTCTGAATTACAAACTGACAAGATCATTAAGGAAAATGTGTCATTAGTTATTTAAGTTATCGGTTATTTATAGGTTATTTAAATCATAAATCATAGACACATAAATCTTAAATTAAAGGTTGAAAACTTTGTTTTAGGACCCATAACAAAAATCTCCCATGACCCATCTGTGGGCCCTGACCCAGACTTTGGGAACCACGGTTTTAAATAACACGTATAAACTGAAGTTTTTATAAAATGATTTGTTTAGTCAGCTGTTACAGAGACAGCTGTAAATGACATGACTCACAAATTTGCAATTTACGTTGAGATTTGAGTCGCAATGGTTTGTCGTCGGTTTGTGTTGCTCTCAGGATTCACCAGCAGGGGGCAGAACTCAGTCAGACCGTAGACAGTCTCATACGTAGCCATGACCACGACAAAGACGTCGCCAAAGATGACACCAAAGACGACGCCAAAGACGACGCCAAAGACGACGCCAGTGCCGGCGACAGAAGGTAAAAATATCACAGATTTATTTTTCACAGCAGACATTTTGACTTAAAGTAAAAAAAAAACTAAAAAAAAACTAAAAAAGTGGCCGCATTCCATTTGGGTGCAATAATATTTTGTTGATTCCTCTTTGTCTTCACCGTCACTTTCATCAGATTAAGCATTTCTTTGCTCCTCTACAGTAAAAACAAAGGTTTATATTCGTGACGTGATATCAATTTAAAAGTTTGTGTCTTTTTTTCATCAGTATTTACGACGTTGGTGGAAGAAAAGATTCTTCAGCGTCTGTGAACAGCGAAGCATTTGTGTACGTAGTTACACACATGTTTAACATGAAATTTCCTCCGCCGGTGGTGTGCCGCGACTGACTCTACTAAAAAAAAGGGGCGTCGACAAAATAATTTTGTCATCGTCATCGTTGACGAAAACAACACTGTAGCTGAGTGGACGTGATGTTTTTACTGTGAAGCTCATGAATCTCACGTCACTGACTCTTGTTCAGTGACTGAGGTTTTTACACAGAATGAATTGACCCTGTAGTGACTTAGAGAGGCTTAAATGTCTGGTGTAATACTGCAAACTTGTCTTATTATGGGATGTGAACATGTCCTGGTTCCTCTGAATGTGAAGAAGGCCCAACCCTTTTGAAGCAGCTCTGCTGACACAGTATAAATGCTGACATCTGCTGGTTGACATGTGATATTACACACTGGAATCACGTGGATGCTCAGAACCCACGAGCTGAACTTATGTATGGTCTTAATTCACTGAGTGATGGTTTGACATCAAACATATTTAAATGTAACATCTATAAACACAACCACGACCAGACTCTGCTGGACCTGGACCTGGACCCAGCTGTGTGTCCATGAAGAGTGACTGGTCCATGGATGAACCTTCGAACTTCAAACAAGAACAGAGGTCAGATGATGGAGGGTGGAGGTCTTCACAGGTCAACAACTCAAATGATCCACCATGTAGCACCAGAGACACCTAATATTTGAGAATTCAGACCCAGACCCATGCAGACCTAAGACATTCTGGACCCAAGTCCCAAACAGACCCGTCCACATTTAATCTCAGATCTGGACCCATGAAAAAATAAGAAATGTTGAATAATTGTGGAACAGTCCTGGCTCACGTGCTTGGGTTTGGGTAAAGTGATCTGACTGAAGATGTGGAAGTCTTAAATGTGTAAATCAGTGTAGTGTTTGACACCATCTGGGTCACACTCAACCATTTCTGACACAAACCTGTTTTCCTTGTGTCTCCTGATACTGTAGATCAGGGGTGGCCGACCAGTCAGAGCCTAAGAGCCACATTTTTTTACTGTGTTACCGCAAAGAGCCACATCATACACATGGGCACACATGAACATCGCCTCATCCCTTCCTCACACACACACAGACCTCTGCTTAGCCAGATTTATTGTAAATGTCACACACAAACATGATAATGACAGAATTTGACTTCTATAGACCACGGGCCAGTCATTTTCAACATTGAACATTGTGTGCACTGTCTCACACACACAAACTCTCAGTTCAACCAAGTCCACAAACAAAAATATAATAATTAAAATATCTTTTTTCTCTTACTGTGCATGTTGCTTAGTGGGACTTCTGGCATTCCTTGCCTTGAACAATCCTCTTCAGATCTGGCTTGTATTCAGTTGTTGCCACTCGAAGCAATTCTTTCACATGGGTGTCAGTCAGAACAGATCGATGCTTTGATTTCACGTGTTTCAGGGTAGAAAACACAGACTTGCAGACGTATGTTGACCCAAATATTGACAGTATCTTAAGCGCAGCCCGTTTGACATTGGGGTATTTTTCCATTGGCACACTTTTCCAGAACTCAATGACCCCTTCCCTTAAAGCAGGTTTCAGTTGGTCCTCCTCACAAAGATCGATAATCTCCAACTCAGCCGCAGCCTCATCTGTGACTAGCGGGGCTTTCAAACAGTGCGTCTCCACATTAAATGGGTCAACGAGGAATGCAATCTGTGGCCGTTTTAGTTGTAGATCACGGAACCGGGTCACGAAGCTTTCGTGCAGGTTTTCAACCAGTGTTGCATATCTAGCTCTTTTCTTATTCAGGGCGACGCTGGTGACTTGCCCGCTGGCCGTCGCCGTATTTTCATCTAACGCGCATGCGCGTTTGGCGAAAGTACCGTATTGAACTCAAGCGAAGCGAACACGCACATTAAAAAAAACACAAACCCAAACTTCGATATGAACGTTAGAGCCGCATGAAACCAGGCAAAGAGCCGCATGCGGCTCGGGAGCCGCGGGTTGGCCAGGCCTGCTGTAGATCATTAATGAGATTAATCACAGCAGATGTTGTATTTACATGTCATGTCCTGTGTTTGTAGGAGGATCCATCAACAGGGACCAGACTCTGCCGGACCGGAACCTGGACCCAGCTGTGTGTCCATGAAGAGTGACAAGTCTATCGATCGTTTTATTAACTTCAAGGATGGACAAAAACATGGTGAACTGATGTAAGAATTTCACACATAGTAACACACACTTACATGATCCTCCACCAAGGGGAGCCTGTCTTGTCCAAAACATGTTGAATCCAGAAAAACACTCTTCTTTTCTTTGGTGGACTAGTCTTGTTTTTCTGTCTCCACTAAACGTCTTCAGCCTGTCCTCGTCTCTGAATACGTTTCCAGCAGTAAATCTAGTCAGAGTCCGTGATTGGTCAGGGACTCATCGACAAGCCTCTCTGATTGTGTCTTTGAGACTTCACACATAACAAACACTAGAGACTGTCCTTCAGGGACTTTTGTCTTCAAGCTGTCAAACTCATGTCATGTGAACTTGGCTGAAGATGAATCGTAGGTGCAGCACATTGAAAACCTGGTAGAAACAAATGATTGTTAAGTAAATGACACTGAATCTTTTCTCCTCAGAGTTGATCAGCAGAGGACAGAGGTTCTCAGTGGTCAGTCTGTCCAGCAGCATGGAGCAGACCTGGACTCCATATTTAAGGTGTGTAAATGTACAAACGTGACCCTACTGTTAATACTGAAGCAGAGTCCTGGGGCCTCATGTATAAACCGTGCGTACGCACAAAAAGACGGCGTAAAAATGTACTTGGCGTGGAAGTTTGCGCATCGCTGCGCAAACTCTCGAGCTGCCGTGAGAATTTGCCGAGAGCTCCGCAAACTCTTGTCAGGTGGAGACGCTGCAATATTAAGCTCTGAAACTTATCACAGTGTTTGAAAATAATATTATTAATGTGTCTACAGTGACAAACATGAATTTTCTGTGACAACAATACTGATACACCACGTACGTTTGAACATATGTGGATAACATCAGAGAGGACACTGAAGACGAAACTGATCCTGTGAGCGAACACACACTACAGACCTGTGTGTGTGTCCAGGTATTACTAATGTTGTGGGGACCAAAACCTGTTTACACAGTCACATTATGGGGACTTGTCCTCCTTGTGGGGACAAAAAGCAAGTCCCCATAACGTAAATTACTACATTTTAAGGTGAAGATATGTTTCATGGTTAGGTTGAGGTTAGGGTTAGGGTTAGGATTAGGATTAGGCCAGTAGTAATTGTGGTTAAGGTTAGAGTAAGTCTCCAAGAAATGAATGTAAGTCAATGCAATGTCCCCTCAAGTCATGAATGTCGAACGTGTGTGTGTGTGTGTGAGTGAGAGAGAGAGAGGGAGACTCACTTATTTACTTTGAGCAAATAACTGAAATTAATTTTCCACAGATGAATATTTTCTTTATGTAACACAGTGATGTAAACACAGCTGCTGACATGAACACATGAACACATGAACACACGTTAGTCTATAATGTTTTTAACGCAAAATAAAGTTACAGACTCATTTGCTGTAAGAAAACGGGACTTGAACGTTGAGTAGAACATTTTCTTTATCCCATTTTAATCCACACGATAACGAAATAACTACGAAAGCCTTTCGTCGGAAGAGAAAGGCGCAGCATCCACAACACAATCAGTGACAGTAATGAATGGTTACATGGAGTAACTCCGTGAACTCTGTCTGCTTATTTTGTGCGTAATGTGTGTAGATGATGACGTGTGACACTTATAGATTGTTGAAATAATCTGTAAATTCAGCTCACATGGATCAGTCATGTCTAAACATACATGTTACACCAGAAAAAAACATGCACAGGATCAACTATCAATGCACAGCCAGTTTTTTAAGCATCAATATTAATATGAGAGCAGTCGCTGTGACCCTGACATTTAGTTCCTTTGTGTTTATCACTAATTCCAAAAAACAACGACCAAAATAATCTATTTTTACAGATTTATACATCATAAATTGACGAGTTGATCGTGCACTTTCCTTCTTTTTCTTTTATTTCCCTCTTTCTTTGCTGCCGCAGTTGTCCTTTTTCTTCAGGACGAAGGCATTTTAGAGTCATTTCTATATTCATTTGTGGGTGGGCGTGGTGTGTTCCTCATTCATCTCCGCTCAGTTTCACGTTTGATGGGATGTATAAAGAAAAGGTGCGCAGGACTTGGCGTATGCACAGTTTTATTAATCTGAGATTTTCTTTGCGTACGTATTTTATAAATGTTGTGCGTATGCCGTCTTTTAGTATGAAAGCTGCGCACTCTTTTATACATGAGGCTCCTGGTCCTGACAGTCTGGATGCTGCTCTGTGGACCTGCAGGACTTCACTCTGTCACTGATCATCTGAGGTTAAACTTCACATGTTCTGTTCCAGCTGCTGGAGGAGATCATCATCTGCTTTGTGAAGAACGAGCTGAAGAAGATCCACAAGGTTCTGGATACAGATCACACAGAAGTCTCAGAGAGTCAGAGGGAGGATGAGGAGCAGAGGAGCAGCAGAGAGGCCTTTCTGAAGATCACAGAGGACTTCTTAAGGAGGATGAAGCAGGAGAAGCTAGCTGACAGTAAGAGGACTTTTAATGTGAAAGGAAGAACATCTTATTTTCTCAATGATCCACTCACTGATTTATTTTCTTGTGTTCTGTCAGAAATTAGAGCTTCAGCTTGTCGACGTGAACTCAAATCAAACCTGAAGAAGAAGTTCCAGTGTTTGTTTGAGGGCGTGGCTAAAGCAGGAAACTCCACCCTTCTGAATGAGATCTTCACAGAGCTTTACATCACAGAGGGAGAGACTGGAGAGGTCAATGAAGAACATGAGGTCAGACAGATTGAAAAAGCTTCCTGGAAATCAGACAGACCAGAAACATCCATCAGACAAGAAGACATCTTTAAAGCCTCAGCTGGAAGAGGCGGACCAATTAGAAGAGTGATGACAAAGGGCGTGGCTGGCATTGGGAAAACAGTGTTAACACAGAAGTTCACTCTGGACTGGGCTGAAGACAAAAGCAACCAGGACGTACAGTTCATGTTTCCCTTCACCTTCAGAGAGCTGAATGTGCTGAAAGAGAAGAAGTTCAGTTTGGTGGAACTCATCCATCACTTCTTCACTGAAACCAAAGAAGCAGGAATCTGCAGGTTTGAAGACTTTAAGGTGGTCTTCATCTTTGATGGTCTGGACGAGTGTCGACTTCCTCTGGACTTCCACACCACTGAGATCCTGACTGACGTCACAGCGTCCACCTCAGTGGACGTGCTGCTGACAAACCTTATCAGGGGGAAACTGCTTCCCTCTGCTCGCCTCTGGATAACCACACGACCTGCAGCAGCCAGTCAGATCCCTCCTGACTGTGTGGACATGGTGACAGAGGTCAGAGGGTTCACGGACCCACAGAAGGAGGACTACTTCAGGAAGAGGTTCAGAGATGAGGAGCAGGCCAGGAGGATCATCTCCCACATCCAGACATCACGAAGCCTCCACATCATGTGCCACATCCCAGTCTTCTGCTGGATCACTGCAACAGTTCTGGAGAACATGCTGAAAACCAGAGATGGAGGAGAACTGCCCAAGACCCTGACTGAGATGTACATCCACTTCCTGGTGGTTCAGTCCAAAGTGAAGAAGGTCAAATATGATGGAGGAGCTGAGACGGATCCACACTGGAGTCCAGAGAACAGGAAGATGATTGAGTCCCTGGGGAAACTGGCTTTTGAGCAGCTGCAGAAAGGAAACCTGATCTTCTATGAATCAGACCTGACAGAGTGTGGCATCGATATCACAGCAGCTTCAGTTTACTCAGGAGTCTTCACTCAGATCTTTAAAGAGGAGAGAGGCCTGTACCAGGACAAGGTCTTCTGCTTTGTCCATCTGAGTGTTCAGGAGTTTCTGGCTGCTCTTCATGTTCATCTGACCTTCATCACCTCTGGAACAAATCTGTTGTCAGAACCAACAACGAGCCAGTGGTCCAGACTGTTTAGAAACAAACCTGAACTGAATCATCTGCACCAGAGTGCTGTGGACGAGGCCTTACTGAGTCCAAATGGACACCTGGACTTGTCCCTCCGCTTCCTCCTGGGTCTTTCACTGGAGACCAATCAGAAGCTCTTAAGAAGTCTACTGACACAAACAGGAAGTGGTTCACAGACCAATCAGAAAACAGTTGAGTACATCAAGAAGAAGATCAATGAGAAACTGTCAGCAGAGAGAAGCATCAACCTGTTCCACTGTCTGAATGAACTGAACCATCGTTCTCTTGTGAAGGAGATCCAAGAGTCCCTCACATCAGGACGCCTGTCCACAGAGACACTGTCTCCTGCTCAGTGGTCAGCTCTGGTCTTCATCTTACTGTCATCAGGAAAAGATCTGGAAGAGTTTGACCTGAAGAAATACTCTGCTTCAGAGGAGGCTCTTCTGAAGCTGCTGCCGGTGGTCAAAGCCTCCAACAAAGCTCTGTACGTGGATCAGTATATAAATATTAATAAGACTTCTATTCTAAAGAGCACAAGACAAACATGTTCAACCTTTTGTTCATCACTGTTTTCTACCTCAGACTGAGTGGCTGTAAACTCTCAGAGAGAAGCTGTGAAGCTCTGTCCTCAGTCCTCAGCTCTGTGTCCTCTCGTCTGAGACACGTGGACCTGAGTAACAACAACCTGCCGAATTCAGGAGTGAAGCTGCTGTGTGATGGACTGAAGAGTCCTCACTGTTCTCTGGAGATTCTCAGGTCAGAACTCTGACTCACACTCTTTGCTTCTTTAGGTTCTTGTTGATGAAGATGTTTTTTCTGAATCACTGAGTTCATCATATCTTCTTAACTCCAGTCTTTCAGGTTGTCTGGTCTCAGAAAAAGGATGTTCTTCTCTGACCTCAGCTCTGAACTCCAACCCCTCCCATCTGAGAGAACTGGACCTGAGTAACAATGACCTGCAGGATCCAGGAGTGAAGCTGCTGTGTGATGGACTGAAGAGTCCTCACTGTTCTATGGAGACTCTCAGGTCAGAACTCTGACTCAGACTCTTTGCTTCTTTAGGTTCTTGTTGATAAAGATGTTTTTTCTGAATCACTGAGTTCATCATATCTTCTTAACTCCAGTCTGTCAGGTTGTCTGGTCTCAAAGGAAGGATGTTCTTCTCTGACCTCAGCTCTGAACTCCAACCCCTCCCATCTCAGAGAACTGGACCTGAGTAACAATGACCTGCAGGATCCAGGAGTGAACCTGCTGTGTGATGGACTGAACAGTCCTCACTGTTCTCTGGAGACTCTCAGGTTGGTGCTCAGCTGATTTATATGGACAATTCTACTCTGATTATTTTTTTAATTACATATGTGAATAGATTTTCTTGAACTCCTCCTCAGAATGAGTGGCTGTAAACTCTCAGAGAGAAGCTGTGAAGCTCTGTCCTCAGTCCTCAGCTCTGTGTCCTCTCGTCTGAGACACGTGGACCTGAGTAACAACGACTTGCAGGATCCAGGAGTGAAGCTGCTGTGTGATGGACTGAAGAGTCCTCACTGTTCTCTGGAGACTCTCAGGTCAGAACTCTGACTCAGACTCTTTGCTTCTTTAGGTTCTTGTTGATAAAGATTTTTTTTCTGAATCACTGAGTTCATCATATCTTCTTAACTCCAGTCTGTCAGGTTGTCTGGTCTCAGAGGAAGGATGTTCTTCTCTGACCTCAGCTCTGAACTCCAACCCCTCCCATCTGAGAGAACTGGACCTGAGTAACAATGACCTGCAGGATCCAGGAGTGAAGCTGCTGTGTGATGGACTGAAGAGTCCTCACTGTTCTCTGGAGACTCTCAGGTCAGAACTCTGACTCAGACTCTTTGCTTCTTTAGGTTCTTGTTGATAAAGATGTTTTTTCTGAATCACTGAGTTCATCATATCTTCTTAACTCCAGTCTGTCAGGTTGTCTGGTCTCAAAGGAAGTATGTTCTTCTCTGACCTCAGCTCTGAACTCCAACCCCTCCCATCTCAGAGAACTGGACCTGAGTAACAATGACCTGCAGGATCCAGGAGTGAAGCTGCTGTGTGATGGACTGAAGAGTCCTCACTGTTCTCTGGAGACTCTCAGGTTGGTGCTCAGCTGATTTATATGGACAATTCTACTCTGATTATTTTTTTAATTACATATGTGAATAGATTTTCTTGAACTCCTCCTCAGAATGAGTGGCTGTAAACTCTCAGAGAGAAGCTGTGAAGCTCTGTCCTCAGTCCTCAGCTCTGTGTCCTCTAGTCTGAGACACGTGGACCTGAGTAACAACGACTTGCAGGATCCAGGAGTGAAGCTGCTGTGCGATGGACTGAAGAGTCCTCACTGTTCTCTGGAGACTCTCAGGTCAGAACTCTGACTCAGACTCTTTGCTTCTTTAGGTTCTTGTTGATGAAGATGTTTTTTCTGAATCACTGAGTTCATCATATCTTCTTAACTCCAGTCTGTCAGGTTGTCTGGTCTCAGAGGAAGGATGTTCTTCTCTGACCTCAGCTCTGAACTCCAACCCCTCCCATCTGAGAGAACTGGACCTGAGCTACAATCATCCAGGAGTCTCAGGAGAGAAGCTGCTGTCTGCTGGACTGAAGAGTCCTCACTGGAGACTGGACACTCTCAGGTATTCTCCTCTTCCTCCTCCTCCTTCCTCTTCATGTTCATCAGCAGTATTCAAACTTGTCAGCAGGTTTAGGTTGAAGATATCCTGTTATTATGTTTTCCTCTGTCAGTGAGTATAACCAAACATTAGTGACACTTTTTAAACACCTGTTGTTCTTCTCCTTCTTCTGGCTCCTCCCTTTAGGGGGCGCCACAGCAGATCATCTGCCTGATATTGTTCTTGTTTGACAATAAACTAGAAAACTAGAACCAAACACTAGACTCTGGTGAGAACGAGTGAATGTCACGTAGTTCAGCCTGAGAAACGACCAGAACCATGAACTGGACAGATCATCTGCACAGAGTAGCAGCATCATGTGAGAAGTCCTGGTACTGGGTAAAGAACAGTCCTGGTGCACTTCAAACAGTCTACGGTCAAACTAAAGTAAAGATGTCTTTATTCTGTGGTGTTTGTAGTGAGTTGTGTTCCTCATCTAACAGCTACAATCAAGTTGTTCTTCATTCTTCATTCAACGGTGAAAACACACAAGTTTTGGAAGCAGCAGTAACAGCGACGAGCCTCCGCAGCAGCAGCTGCATAAGTAGCCATGTGTTTCCTCTGTTGACGCGCAGCTGAAAAAACCACGAAAGCACTGGAAACTAGGTATCGATTCAAGCAAGCGATCAAACAACCGTAATTCAAATACAAAGTTTATGGTTTTTAGACCCACAATACTGCGATTTGAAACATTGTAAAAAATACAAATGAAATCCCTCTATTTTATCTATTTTCTTTGTTTACTTGGTTGGTGCTGGGCCAACTTGTTGCTGGTTTACTCGTGGTGGGTTTCAAATATATAAACAGAAGTTGTCTTCTGTGTTGTCCACGTGGTGGCGCTGTTGAGTAAATGCGTAGCCTCCTGAAACTGTGGTCTCTGGTCCTGCAGACACCGGCCGTTTCTCAATATCCATACTTGTGCGTACTTGTGCGTACTTGCGTACTCCGGTACTGTTCAAGTGCTGTTCCAATTCTCAAGTAAGCGAACAGCGAGGACCCGGAAGTATTCTCGCTCCGCCCATTTTTACCAGGTATGCATCGGAGGTGACTTAAGCGTACTTGGGATGGCCATGTATCCCAGAATACTGAAGTATATGAACTAAGAAGAACACATTAACACAGCTAAAGTTTAATACTTAAATGTATTGATGATTGACATTAATAAGTAAACATGAGACAAGAGGGTCTCTTGGACACATGACAAGTCAGACCATACGTCTTACAATAGGCATCCTGTATAGGACAGGAAACTTGAGGGTCTGTTTTGAATATGGTTAGTTAGGAAATATCGATGCCTCTTGTTTGACTAAATGGTGATATTGTCCAATTTAAAGATCATGGGACAGTATGGTATATCCGGACCCAACTTGTTTTTCAAGTTGTTGCATTATGGAAACAGGAGAAAGGCGGGGGTCGAAACATGTGATGCCTGCAAATAAGAATGCTAGAAAATCTATATAAGGTTAGTTTTGCTTTTCTGAGGCAGAATTGTTCGGAGATTCGGCAAGAACACATTCTCCCGAGCTGCTGCAGAGCTTGGTTCTGACGCCTGACTTGTGACTAAATAAAATCCCTTTGTTCGGTACAAGTCCTGTGTCAGTGGGGTCTTTTCCTGCATCATCAACTCATCACCTATCGTTCATAAGAAGAAGGAAGCCTGACAAAAACGACATTACATTTGGGCGGAGCATAGCAGCAGATAATAGAAATATAAATCTGAAATAAATATTTTTCTTTGTCCCGGAACAAAGTTTTAACATCATTTGAGGCGAGAAATGAGTCATTTAGAAATCAAACATGTGGTTTGTGTATGAAGATATGACGTATTTATAGTTTGGCAGCGACGTTTGTCGGAGGTGATAAGCTCCGCCTCTGCGGACGCTCGACGCTCACTGTGCCCGGCACAGAGCAGCGTGACCTCGGCCTGTCCTGATGAAATGATCCGCTGGCTCAGACGTCGCTGTCATTAGATGCTCGGTGTGATCCATAGATTTGTTGTTGACTTGTTATTTTGTTTTTAATGGAAACGTTTTGACCTGACAGTTTAAAAGTTTGTATATTGTTAATGTTTTTTTTATTTTAACTTTGAATGTTAGATTTATATTAAAGTCGCACGGTCATTGTATCTGTATTTAAATATAATATGTAAATATTAGATATCTAGAGTAGTATATATTTGTACAAGTCATATATATATATATATATATATATATATATATATATATATATACTACTCTACAATGCTGTAATATATCTATTTTCCACATTGTATAATTTGTATTGTATATTTTAATAGAAATAAATTAATAAATGAAGTTAAATATTTAAAATGTAAAAATAATAACAACATATATATGTATTTATTAAAAGTATTTCATATGTACATACAAGTAAGCAAGTACATACTTGCTTACTTGAGTATTGAGAAACAGCCACCGTCTTCTCTTTGAAACACACCTGTCCTTGTAGTTCATCATTGTGTCCACCAGAGTGCGTCATTAAGACAACAGTTTGGACTCACGTTGGACAGAAACTCATTCAGACTGTTTCTTCCTCCAGGATGGACCATGCTGGAGAGCAGAGGTTAAAACCTGGTCTCAGGAAGTGTAAGTATGGATTTACAGGAAATAACAACATATCAGCTGATCATCAATAAACTGCAGCTGTGTCTCGTTGTCTTCATCAGATTCATGTGAACTGGAACTGGACACAAACACAATGAGCAGAAACCTCAAACTGTCTGACGACAACAGGAAAGTGACCGGTGTGAGAGAATATCAGTGGTATCCTGATCATCCAGACAGATTTAAGTCCTGTTCTCAGCTGCTGTGTAGACCTGGTCTGACTGGTCGCTGTTACTGGGAGGTCAAGTGGAGAGGAAGAGTTTATATATCACTGAGTTACAGAGGAATCAAGAGGAAAGGCCACAGTTATGACTGTTGGTTTGGAGATAATGATCAGTCCTGGAGTCTGATCTGCTCTGATGTTCATGGTTACTCTGTCTTTCACTGTGGGACACAAACACCCATCATGTCCTCTGTCTCTCACAGAGTATCAGTGTATGTGGACTGTCCTGCTGGGACTCTGTCCTTCTACAGCGTCTCCTCTGACTCACTGATCCACCTCCACACCTTCAGGACCACATTCACTGAACCGGTTTATCCTGGGTTCCTGGTCTGGCATGGTTCCTCAGTGTCTCTGCGTCCTCTGTAGGACATGAAGAGACAGCAGCTTCAGTGGTGGACGAGGTCAAAGCTCGTCTCAGTCATTCTTTGTTGAAACCATCAATAAATAAAGACTTAAAAAATCAACATGTCTGTCATTAACTGAGCCGCCGTCCTGCGCTGTGAGCGCCCCCTGCTGCTGAGAACCAGCCTGAAACACACAGGTTCACACACACTGAGATAAAAATAACAAAAAGTGAATGTTTGAAAGTGGAATTAAAAGATACAGAAAGTAAAATCAATTAAAAATGAATAAATGCTTTATATAAAATAAAATTCAAGGTTTTCAATCCAATAGAAAACAAAGTAAATAAAGATGTTAAGAGTTTGACTCTTTGTCTGAAGAACATCATCTTCTCACTGACGAGCCTTTCTGTCCCAGCATGCACTGCTTCTCCTCCTCCTCCTCTTCATGCTGCCTGACAACAGCGCCCCCTGCTGCGTGTGAGCAGAACAACACTCAGAGTTACGCACACACACACATGGAAAATGAAACACACATGAGCAGATTATGCCATGAATGAGGAAGTGTGGTTTCTGCTGTGATGCAGGTGAAACTGAGTGTGCGTGACCTCAGGACGGCTTGAATTACAAAAAGAACAGTTTAATGTCAGCAGACTAAAATAAAATCATGATGGACAAAAGAAAAACGACAACACACCATCTGGACCTATGGTGATTTCATCCAGGTTCTTGCCATGGAACTCGGCCAGTCTTCCTTGCTCGAGGGCCATTAGAAGTTTGCTGACCTTGGCAAGCTGCAGTGTTTTCTCAGGTAGTCGATAGAACTCACGATGGACTCTAATGTCATGCCCAAGAAAGTTGGCCAACTGGTCCATCTCTGTGTCTGTCATGTTGAGGACTGTTGAGAGTGTTGCAGCATGTTTCCGTAGCCTGGTGGAAGTCAGTGCCTTGGGACACGTTGCACCACATGCTCCTGAAAAAGCACAAAGGCAATCTGAGCCACGGAAATGCGTTTTAGCTGCTGGTCTTGCAAACATGTAGCCATTCTCTTCGAGAACCCCCGCATGCCTTTCTCTCTAAAACCAGGAGTTCCAATGCATTCAGCATTTTCTGAGTCACGAGTATTGGAACCGGTCTACCTCTTTTGCCTCTGATCACAATCCTTGTGAAATGTCTGCAGAGTCTTTTCTCTACTTCAGAGAGTGCCCAGTCCAAATCCTGGTGAGGAGCGGACTTGTCCCTTGACAAAAACGCAGACAAGGGCATGCTTGCCACCTCTCCTTCCCTGCGACGGTTAAAGAGGATGATCTGTGCTAAGCACACCTTTGCCAGGTCTATCCAAGTGTTAGTGGAAGGACTGTCAGAGAGTTCACTGATGCACTCATCTTGCTTTTGATTGAGAAACTTATGCAGTTTCTGAACATCTTCCGTAAACGGCATCAGAGTGGGCACGTTCCACTTTGCTTCATTGATGTTACGCAGTGCTGTCGAAGAAATCATTTCATTCCATCTGTGATTGTGGACTTCCTGAAATTCAGTGGCATTTTTCACAAGCTCAGCGTTGTCCATTATCAAGCCCTGAGCTTTTAGGAGTTTGCTGGCTTTAACCAATGTATGGCCAAGTTTATTGGCAAGTGATGGAATCGCAAATTTGTTGGAATCACTGTCATAGCCACACGTCACCTTGACAGCTTTGATCACCTGCAAGTAATTCTTTGGAATTATGAAATCTTCCATTGTTTTTAAGGAGGTAACTCTTCTTGCATTATGAATCAGTCTTCCTATTTCTTGCATCTTTTCACGCACACACTGTTGATTCTTGGCGGACATCCCACCCTTGTTCAATAGGTGCTGTCCAACTTGGATGATGACATTATCATTTTTCACAACATCGGTGATCGGATCAGGAATCATGGCACTGATGACTCCCCACATCTGTTTACCGATGTGCGAAGCCACAGGTTGCATGAATGTGCACATGGACTGAACACGATTCTTTCCTGGTTTGACAGGTACAGATGCAGGCTGAAGTTTGCAACGTCGCATGTGTCGCCACAGGACTTTTCTTGTAAAAAGTGCTTGGCAGTATGCACAGTGCATGAAATCCTTCCCCTGTGCATCTTTAGTTGGGCGTTTAAATGGAACCAACTCCCCTTTCCCTGACTCTATAACAGCAGCATTGTGGGCATAGTTGCCTCTGTTGCGAATGTACTCTAGCTGTTTCTTTCTCTCCAAGGAACCTTTTGGTAAACTAAGAGCTTTAGCCACATCCAGTTTATTATGGTGTGCACGTTCTAGATGTCTTGCCATCTTTGCATAGGCCTTCTTACAATACAAGCAATACTGTTTCTTGTTGCACACTCTATTGCCATTTCTCTTTTGGCAAGCTTGCACAACTATGGTGTCAATTGCAGCCTGACTTGAACAGGGTTCTTCATTCACACTGATGTCAGATGTACTGCTGTTGTATCTCCAGCTTTCAAGGTGTGGTGTTGTGGTGTCACACACTGGAGGACACGATTCAGATTCAGAGGCATGACATAATTCAGTCAGGGGCCACCGTTTTGTCCCAATGACTGATGTGAGGTTGAAATCACTATCATCACTTTCAGTGGTGGAATCTGGCACATACTCATCACCACTATCTGATGTAGAATCATATAATTCATCAGGGTCTTCGAAATCAGTTTTTTCCATCTGAAAACACATTAATGGACTTAGATGATAGAGTGTATATTTGACATTAATAGCATACAATGTATAATTTAAACATAATTACATTAAGTGCAGTATGATATAGGGGTGGGCGATATGACCTAAAATTAATATCACGGTATTTTTCATCTTTTGAACGGTGACGGTATAATATCACGGTATTACTTTTTTTGGTAGGTTTTGGGAGGAGTACATATTTTTTAATAATATTCTAATCTGATATTTGTAGTTTTTTTTCCTTTCTGATCCGGTCCCCAGAGGAATCACGGCTAAACAATACTAACAACGAACAATACAATACTAATGTGGTGGCCTTAAATTTGGTTTTTGTTTTCTTTTTTTAATACAAACAGAAAAGGACTTGACAAATTTTCTGAATATGAATATTAGGGTTACAAAGTGTAACTTACCAATAGCGTTGTGCAGTCTGTGTCCAAAACATGCGAGTATCGTATATTTATTAATTTCCAGAGCGCGGACCATGTTTGCACCGCTGTCAGTTGTCATGCACATCAGACGCGCTTCATCCAAGAACCAGTCAGGAAGTGCATCCTTCAGGCCTAACGCAATTATTGCTCCGGTGTGGTCTTCGGGGAAGAAGGCGGTCTGGAGGCATCTGCTGCGCAACTTCCAGTCATTGTCAATGAAGTGGATGGTGAGGCTAATGTATGGCTCAGTAGTGTCACGACAGGGGTTTCTGAGCACAAATGCAGACAGAGAGGGTTTTGAGAAAGTTCCACAGTTTATTGTGCACTCGGGACGAACGTCAACTTAAATTCTCAACTAAAAGAGTTTAAACATGAGCAAGCAAGGCTTGACGAGTCAGTGTCTCAACCAAAAGTGTTTGAGCATTCAACAAACAAAAACTTAAAGAGTCACTATCTCAACCAAAGGAGTTCCAGGAAAAGGACGCTCAAAAGTTCACAAAACAGGTAACAAAAACAAGTAATCCACAGGAGGTTAGTTCCAAATAGAATCTCCCAGAGAGTGAGGTCCCCAACGCAGGAGGTAGATCCACGCCAACAGTTGATCATGTCTGAGCACTGAGGGAGAGTCTCTACTCTGCTTAAAGGCTCCTCCTGGTGTCACATGGGCAGCAGGTGAATTCATTCCGGCTTGATTGCAACTTGGTTGAGTCTTGGATGCGCAAAATGTCTCCATCTGGTGGCAGAGCTAGAGTGGAGTCTCAGGTCTGACAGTACTCCCCCTCTCTGACAGCCGGCTCCTGCTGGCCAAGGACGGCCAGGGTGGGCTGCATGAAATTCGTGTATGAGGGCAGGGTCCATAATGTGTCTGGCAGGAACCCAGGAGCGCTCCTCTGGTCCATAACCCTCCCAGTCAACCAGGTATTGGACGGCTCGTCCTGCCTGTCGGGAGTCCAACAGCCGTCGGACCGTATAAACAGGTCCACCTGCGACAAAACGAGGGGGAGGGGGAGCAGGACCTGGGGGAGACAAGGGAGAAGTATTCACTTTCTTCAGCAGAGAAACATGAAACACTGGACTCACCCGAAGGGTCTTCGGAATTGCCAGCTTGAACGCAACCGCATTTATCCTTTGCGTGATACGAAAAGGCCCAATGTAGCAAGGATTGAACTTCTTCGACACGGTCTTTAAGGGCAGATTCTTGGTGGCCAACCAGACTCTCTGGCCCACACGGAAGGAAGGTCCCTGTTGTCTCTGTCTGTTGGCCTGTCTCTGGTGGTGAGTAGACATCTTGAGGAGAGTTTGTCGAGCCCTCCTCCAGGCTTGACGGCAGCGTCTCACTGACGCCTCAGCTGATGGTACTGCCACTGCCCTCTGTTGGTCAGGAAAGAGAGGAGGCTGGAATCCATTCTGTACCTCGAATGGTGACATGCCAGTAGAGGAGGAAACAAGTTGGTTGTGTGCCATCTCTGCCCAAATGAGATTTTGACTCCATAAAGAGGGGTTTTGGGCAGTCATGCACCTCAGGTATTTCTCCAACTCCTGGTTGATCCTCTCTGTCTGGCCATTGGACTCTGGGTGATAGCCTGAGGAGTGACTAATTGAGGTGTTAAAACAGGCCCAAAATGCCTTCCAGAAACGTGCCGAAAATTGTGGCCCTCGGTCTGACACAATGTCCGATGGCACCCCATGGTACCTTACCACCTCCTGCACAAACCGGTCTGCAGTCTCCTTAGCCGTCGGTAGTTTGGGCAAGGGAATGAAGTGTGCGGCCTTCGAAAAGCGATCCACAATAACCAGAATCACAGTGTTCCCTTGGGATTCTGGTGGGCCTGTAATGAAATCCATGGATATGTGGGACCATGGGCGGTGAGGGATGGGGAGTGGGTGTAGCAGCCCAGCAGGTCGCTGAGTGGACGACTTCTGACTAGAACAGGTCTGACAGGCAGCCACAAACTCCTTGACATCAGAGGAGATTTTTGGCCACCAAAAACGTCTCTGGATGAACTCTGATGTCCGGTCAGCTCCAGGGTGGCCCACCAGTCTAGACCCATGTCCCCACTGTAAGACCTCAGATCGCATGTTATTAGGGACATACAAGCGACCCTCTGGAGTGTTTTCTGGCACAGGTTCTGAGTCAAGTGCTTGGCATACCTTCTCTTCAATGGCGATCCGGACAGGGGCCACAATGTGAGCTGGGGGAAGGATGGGTTCTGGATCACTACTGTCCTCCGAAGGATCAAACTGCCGCGACATGGCATCTGCCTTGGTGTTCTTAGAACCTGGGCGATAAGACAGTGTGAAGTGGAATCTGGTAAAAAACAAGGACCATCTAGCTTGGCGGGGGTTCAATCGCTTAGCTTCCTTGATGTATTCCAAGTTCTTGTGGTCCGTCCAGACCATGAATGGGTGTGTGGCCCCCTCTAACCACTGTCTCCACTCTTCTAGTGCCAGTTTGATGGCCAAGAGCTCTCGGTTGCCAACATCGTAATTCTGTTCTGCCCTAGAGAATCGTTGTAAGAAAAAGGCACAAGGGTGTACCTTACCGTCCTCACCGGACCTCTGGGAGAGTATAGCCCCCGCCCCTACCTCTGAGGCGTCTTCCTCTACGATGAAGGACATGTCTGGGTTAGGGTGAATCAGTATGGGAGCCGTGGTAAACCTATGTTTTAGTTTCTCAAAGGCCTTCTGCGCTGCCGGGGTCCAGTTAATCTTAGACGGGCTCCCTCTAGTGAGTTCAGTGATAGGGGCTGCCACTGCACTAAAACCACGAATAAATCTTCTGTAGAAGTTAGCAAACCCTAAAAAACGCTGGATCTGCTTCAGATTAGTAGGGGCAGGCCACTCAGTGATAGCCCGTACTTTACCCGGGTCCATTGAGATTCCGTCAGGATCAACACAGTATCCTAAGAAGGAAGTATTAGTGGTGTGAAACTCACTCTTCTCCAATTTGACATACAGATTGTTCCTGAGTAGTCTCTGAAGAACTTGTCTGACATGTTGAACATGAATCTGTGGGGACTCGGAAAAAATTAGGATATCATCCAAGTAAACAAACACAAAATTATTTAGCATGTCTCTCAAAACATCATTGATCAGAGCTTGGAAAACGGCTGGTCTGTTAGATAGCCCGAATGGCATAAGCAGGTATTCGTAATGTCCATTCGGGGTGTTGAACACCGTTTTCCGTTCATCCCCCTTACGTATGCGAATCAAATTATAGGCGTTTCTTAGATCCAGTTTTGAGAACATTTTGGCTCCCCTGAGTCTGTCAAAGGCGGCAGTCATTAAAGGCAATGGATACTTATTCTTAACAGTAATCTTGTTAAGGCCCCTGTAATCAATGCATGGCCTGAGCCCCCCATCCTTTTTGCTCACAAAGAAAAACCCAGTACCCGCAGGGGAAGTACTCGGTCTAATTGCTTAAAAAATTCCTGGATGTACTCGTCCATAGCCTTAGTCTCAGGCATGGACAAGGAATAAACCCTTCCTCTAGGGGGCATAGTATCTGGCAGCAGCTCAATGGCACAACCGTAAGGGCGATGTGGGGGTAAAGTGGATGCCTTAGATTTACTGAAAACTTCAGCCAGGTCGTGGTAGGGTAATGGAAGTTTGGAAAGATCAGGGATGTTATGTGAGACCGTAAGAGGAAAACGCACAGGAGGATTAATGTCACATTTGGGAGATCTATGGACTGTGTTGACAGGAACGGGGTCTTGGAAGCAGGAGGTCTCGCAAGCTAGGCCCCAGTGAAGCAATTCACCCCTCCCCCATGAGAACTGTGGTTCATGGTTCTGCAGCCAGGGATAGCCTAGAACAATAGGGTCGTGAGGAGTCTCAATCAAAAAAAAACGAATCATCTCCGTGTGGGAGTCTGTCATAATCATCTTTAAAGGTTTGGTACGGTATTTTAATCTCCCTGAGCCAATGGGCCGCCCGTCAATAGCTTGGACCATAAGAGCAGTGTCACATTCCTCAAAAGGAACCTCAAGCTGCTGGGCTAATGTAATGTCTAAAAAGTTCTCTGCAGCCCCGGAGTCAATTAAAGCTGGAAGTCTCACCTTATGTTCTTGTTTCTCCCTCCAACTCAGAGAAACAGCCATTACCAGCCTTGAAATGTGAGTAGGGGAGGTGATTGCTCCACTCGCCAGGACTCCCCTTTTCTCTGGCGAGGGCTGCCTTTTCCCTGCAGTCTTGGACACTGAACGTGCAGATGGCCTGTAGTCCCACAATACAGACACCTCCCCTCACGCATCCTGCTCTGTCTCTCCTCCGGAGCCAGGCGTGAACGTCCAAGCTGCATGGGCTCCTCCCTCTCCGGCAATTGGGGCGTGGGCTGGCTGGGCAAAGGGCTGTCCTTTCTCCTCCCTGAAGAGAAGAAAGGTCCTCCTCGGTCTCGCTCTCTTCGCCGTTCTCTCATGCGCAGATCCAAACGGGTGGCCATGGTGATGAGGCTTTCGACAGTATCTCCCCAGTCGCGACTTGCTAGCTCGTCCTTGAGTTCCTCGGAAAGGCCATTGTAGAAGGAGGTGATAAGGGTTCTCCCTTCCACTCACTCTCGGTGGCCAGAGTTCGAAACTCAATGGCGTAATCTGTCACCGAGCGGCGTCCCTGTTTGACAGAGCCGTCCCTGGGCATAGGCAGTATAGGCAAATGCTAGGGGCGCCGTCATCCGCAGGGGGTGCCGAAAACGGGGGAAAAAAAAAAATAAAATTAAAAAAATAAATAAAAAATAATAATAATAATAATAATAATAATATATATATATATATATATATATATATACACAGTATATAAATATATATATATATATATATATATATATATATATATATAGATACTACTTTTTACCAGTGCCATTATTACTATTATTTCGAAATATTATATAAGCCCACAGCAACATAAAGTCATAGCAAAGACTATTAAATAATGCAGAAGCCTTTTTTCTGGGTGCAACGAGCTGTTGCTCTGTACCTGCCTGAGGGGGGCGGGGTCAAGAGGTGCCCGAATTTGACCGGACTGTGACCCAGAGACGAAGAAAAAGATTGAAACAGTATCGGAATTATGTCCAAAAGATTGAAGCCATCCGGCGCCCAAGGAAGGAAGAGAAGGAAAGAAGAGGAAGAAAAACTTGGAAAAGATAGAGGTACAGTGATGAAGTGCATGAAATTAATAGTTTAATGCATCGTAGTTACCGTGGTTGGAGCAGAGTGTTAGCTTACTAGCTTACTTCGGACGATAGCAACATTGTTTAATAATCAATAAATGGCTGAGTCGACGTGTGTTAATGTTACTCCACCTTAAATTCATCAGGGACGTTTGGAAACTTAACGTTAGGCCTGTTCAGGTGTTATTTTACAGGTGTCTTTCCTGCTTGTATGTCAGTTAAAATGCTTTTAGTTGTCCATCCCCTTTGTAATAGGGTGGTTGTAAGCCTTTGGTTTTATGTGTCACAGTTTATATTTGTTAACGTTTACATCAGTGTTAAAGTGCAGTTAAAGTGTATTACTGTTAATATTTCATACCTTAGCTTTCCCATATCATTCATAGGCTATATATACACATATATATTCATTTCACTGCACTTTACTGGTTTTTGCACTCTGGTTAGACTGAATTGCATTGCAATGACAATAAAGTTGAATGAATCTCATCACATTTTCATTATTAGTCTATATTAGTCTCATGTATAGCACACCAAGCATCTGCTTTTTTATTAAAATGTAACATGCAGTCGTCACATATACTTCTCTTCTCTCTTCAGATGCACAATATTTCACCACCCCCAGTGACACAGCATCAGGTGCTCCTGTCCCATCTACCTCTGCACAGCCCAGTGACACAGCATCAGGTACTCCTGTCCCATCTACCTCTGCACAGCCCAGTGACACAGCATCAGGTGCTCCTGTCCCATCTACCTCTGCACAGCCCAGTGACACAGCATCAGGTGCTCCTGTCCCATCTACCTATGCACAGCCCAGTGACACAGCATCAGGTGCTCCTGTTCCATCTACCTCTGCACAGCCCAGTGACACAGCACCAGGTGCTCCTGTTCCATCTACCTCTGCACAGCCCAGTGACACAGCATCAGGTGCTCCTGTCCCATCTACCTCTGCACAGCCCAGTGACACAGCATCAGGACTAAAGGCTGCACCTATAGACCCTGCTGACTGGCCATCTCTTCTTACAGACAAAGTAAGAAGAGAGTTAGTTCACAGAGGACCATTTAAAACAAAAAACAGTTACACATTTCCCCAAAACAATGATGGAAGAAGGTGTCAACATGAATTTTTTAAAAGAGTCTTAGTTAATGGGGAAAAAAAACAAAAGGAGCTGGCTGATGTACTCCAAACAGAATGATAGCTTGCACTGCTTCTGCTGCAAGATGTTCTCTACAAAAGATTACACACTTAATAAAGAGGGACTGAAGGACTGGAAAAATGCAAGCCAGTTGCTGAAAGCTCATGAGGATAGCCGGGAGCACAATACCCACATGGCAACATGGAAGGAGTTGGAGGTCCGTTTTGCAAAGGGGTTAACAATAGATAGGCAAGAGATGGCACTCGCTGAGGCTGAGAGAAACAGGTGGCGTGATGTTCTCTCTCGATTGGTGGCAATTATTCAGTCCTTAGTTGAAAGAAACATAGCTTTAAGGGGGTCCACAGATACATTAAATAAACCAGACAATGGCAACTTTCTGAAAGAGGTGGAACTCATGGGCAAATTTGATCCAGTAATGAAGCAGCATATTGGGAGGGTAGAAAGTGGAGCTAGCAGTCCCACACATTATCTGGGTAAAACAATCCAAAATGAGCTGATAGACTCCATCAGCTCCAAAATACTGGAAAGCATTGTGGATGAGATCAAAACAATGAAATATTTCTCTATTATTCTAGATTGCACCCCTGATCTGAGTCATAAGGAGCAGCTCTCTGTCATTGTCGGGACAGTATCACTAGAAGACTTACCACAAGTTAAAGAACATTTCTTGGGCTTTCTTGTGGCAGAGGAGACAACAGGAGAAAGTTTGTCATCTCTCATCCTAAACAGGCTGGAGGAGCTGAACATCCCCTTTGAGAACTGCAGAGGACAACGGTGCCAACATGAAGGGAAAAATAAAGGTGTTCAGGCTCGGTTGCTTCAGCAGAACCCAAGAGCTTTTTTTGTTGCATGTGGTGCCCACAGTTTAAATCTGGTAATAGCTGATGCTGCAAAGAGCACAACAGAAGCCATCAGCTACTTTGGACATTTAACAAAGCTATTCAAGCTCTTCTCAGCCTCCACCCAGAGATGGGATACCCTGCTGAATCATGTTAAAACCACTTTGAAGTCATGGTCAGAGACGAGATGGGAAAGCAGGATAAAAAGCATTGAGGCAGTAAGGTTCCAGGCTAGGCAAGTCAGAGGGGCTCTTCTGGAGGTGAGGGAAACTACTTCAGACCCTGTGGTGAGAGTTGAAGCCCAGTCTTTGGCTGAGGAGATAGGATCTTACAGATTTTCCATTTGTACAGCCATATGGTATGACATCCTCAACCAAATCCAGCATGTGAGTAAACTGTTGCAGTCACCCTCCATGCAGCTAGATGTGGCTGTAGACTTGCTGAAGAAAACCAGAGATTCCATGGCCTGCTACAGAACCACTGGGTTTTCTGATGCACAGACAACTGCAAAGGAGATGTGTGAAGAGATGAACGTGGAGACTGTACTGAAAAAACAGCGGTTAAGAACCACAAAAAAGCACTTTGCATATGAGTCTCCAGATGAGCCTATCAATGACGCACTTAAGAAAATGGAAATCACATTTTTTAATGTGGTCGTGGATACAGTTGTCTCTTCACTCGATGAGAGATTTCAGAACCTTGGAGAGGTAAAGGACAAGTTTGGAGTGCTCCTCAACTTCCCCAACTCAGCAAAAGAAGAGCTGCTACAACAATGTCAGACCCTGAGCACTACTCTGACCCATGACGGGCAGCAAGACATTAATGACAGGGAACTTTGTGTGGAAATGCAAAACTTTCCACCTTTGCCAGCAAAGAACATGACAGCCATGGAACTCCTGACTTTCCTGCACGAGAAAAAGCTAACAGAGATGTATCCCAATATGTGGGTTGCTCTGAGGATCTCCGCCACTCTTCCTGTTACAGTGGCTTCTGCGGAAAGAAGCTTCTCTAAGCTCAAGCTTATTAAAACCTACCTGAGATCAACGATGGCACAAGAACGTCTCAGTGAGCTTCCATTATAAGCATCAACCATATTGTTGGAAAACAGCTGTCATATGATGACATTATAGATGACTTTGCATCAAGAAAGTCAAGAAGAGTAAGGCTGTAAAGAGAGTTTCTTGAGGTGTTGTTGAGGCCTTTAATACAATAAACATGCAGATAGCCCCCTCTGTTGGAATCATGTAAATAGCGTTGAATCAAGAGGTCTCTCTTTTTTTTTTCTTATACTGTGTGCAATAGTGTGTGTTGTTGTATCTGCACTGGTTTCATAATTTATTATTTTGTGCAATACCATATTTATATTGTATTTTTAATTCATTTTATGTCACTTGTTTTCGTGTGCAGTGTTCGGTTTAATATGTTTGCCTTATTTATATTGTATGTTTAATTCATTTTAAGTCACTTGTTTTCGTGTGGAGTGTTTGGCTTAATATGTTTGCCTTATTTATTTTGTATTTATAATTCATTTTATGTCACTTGTTTACATGTGCAGTGTTTGGCTTAATATGTTTGCCTTATTTATTTTGTATTTTTAATTTTATCACTTTCTCTTTCTTTAGTTTTTATTTGGTGTGATATTTTTTACCTGAAAGAAATAAAATCTTGAATACAAACATGCAGTTTTTGTGTGATTGTATGAAAGTTGATTGTGAAATTGACTGCTGCGATGCAAGGGGGCGCCACCTAAAATCTTGCCTAGGGCACCAAATTACTCAGGGCCGGCACGGCTGTTTGAGAGCGATGAGGCGTCGTGCAGCCTCTCTCCCACTCACCGGATAGTCGAATACTCTTTTCAGTAGAGACAGAAAAGCCTTGCTGTCTGCGCACTCAGGTGTTTGTTGGCGCCAAATGGGAGCGACCCACTCCAAGGCCTTCCCAACCAAAAGAGCGACAATGTATGCCACTTTGGCGCGTTCTGAGGCAAATTGGTCAGGTTGGAATTCAAAAATAAGAGTGCATTGAGTCACAAAGCCCCTGCAGGTCTCTGGGGAGCCATCAAACTTGCTGGGCGTTGGGAGATTGATACATCGCAGCTGGGTTTGAGGAGTGGCATTTCCTCCAGAAGAGGGCGTAGTTCCCTTGAGCTCAGGTGGTGTGCCCAACAGCATTTGGTCACGTAGTTGTTTCACAGCCTCCCCCATACAAATCATGTTCTGGTTCAAATGCTGGAGGAAGGCCTGTTGTTCGCTAAGCAAGGTGCCATGATTGCTTAGCATTCTCGGGAGCCTTTCCTCATCTGCTGTGCTCTGTACTGGCTCAGACATGCTGTCACGACAGGGGTTTCTGAGCACAAATGCAGACAGAGAGGGTTTTGAGAAAGTTCCACAGTTTATTGTGCACTCAGGACGAACGTCAACTTAAATTCTCAACTAAAAGAGTTTAAACATGAGCAAGCAAGGCTTGACGAGTCAGTGTCTCAACCAAAGGTGTTCCAGGAAAAGGATGCTCAAAAGTTCACAAAACAGGTAACAAAAACAAGTAATCCACAGGAGGTTAGTTCCAAATAGAATCTCCCAGAGAGTGCGGTCACCAACGCAGGAGGTAGATCCACGCCAACAGTGGATCATGTCTGAGCACTGAGGGAGAGTCTCGACTCTGCTTAAATGCTCCTCCTGGTGTCACATGGGCAGCAGGTGAATTCATTCCGGCTTGATTGCAACTTGGTTGAGTCTTGGATGCACAGAATGTCTCCATCTGGTGGCAGAGCTAGAGTGGAGTCTCAGGTCTGACAAGAAGTCCGGCTGGACCATAAATCAGTAGTGGCCGAGTAGGCGTCAAGGTGGCGAATTTCGTTCATTACTCTGTCCCGTACCTCTGTGTACAGCTCTGGCAAGTGCTTGTTATGCTAATTTAATGGCCACTCCCCTTTTACCACCGAATATGTTTTACTTTTTTATTTGCAACAAGATATACAGTATATAAGGACAGATATTCAGACCACTGAACGTTTGAAGAAAATGTAATGCATTATTATTTAGAATTAGGAGATTATTGGCGCGCAATTGATTTATCATGGTATTGACGGTATTGCAAAATCCATATCATGGCGCAATGTCACACCGGTGCTGACTATGACACCGGTATACTGCACATCCCTAGTATGATACGACATTTCAATCAGCTTACTACTGATCCAGACATGAAATTGAGTACTTACTTTGATACTTTTTGTCCGTCTAAGTTTTGGGACAAAAGTCCCATCTTCATTTCCAACGTCTGTCGCAATCTGTGATGAATAACAAAACAACAGACCAATAAAACATCTTAGACATGTTTGTAAAGAGTCAACAATGGTTACCAAATCAGAATTGTTCTATTGTAGGAATATTTTAAGGTGTTAACACTGGCATTGTTTCTGCAAATGGTTTATACAGTATTGCCTCTATTCTCAGTTTATCTCAAGATAGGGAAAGTATTATTATTCATATTACTATTTATTTTACTAAAGACACAGCTCTGAAATTAGATACATGGTAAGAGAAACCAAATATGAGAGATGACATATCAACTGCAGTGATTCTTCCTGCTTTGTGAACCACTTGCTGATTTCACACTAACTGAAGGAACAAGCTTTGTGGGGACATGTCAAACACACACTAGAGTCACCACTTGTGGGGACCGCTTGTTTAGATTGAAGCAAGTCAAGACTTCACACAATCTACAAGCTCACACTGAGGGGAACGTGTGTTGTGGGGACGTCGTAAATGCCCCTGAATAGAAGGATATTTTATCAAATGTTCAATCTCTACAAAGGTAAAATTGTGTCCAGAAATTCCCATCATCATTAGCCATCTTTCAGCATAATGTGAAATTAGTGTAAGGGATGCACTCAGGACAGAGCCCTGATCTGAAGTAAATTTCCATTAGTTTAAATAAGTTTCAAATTAGTCACTGTCATTCACTAAGTTATTCCAAAACATTTGAAAATAGTGCAGAAGTTCCACATACTTGAATTCTCCAGGGGCAGTCATCCCCTCCGTAGTCATAGGTCATTTCCTCCCCCTCATTAATGTCTTTGATGGCGAAAAGACACAAGTGCGGCTTTCCATCTACATCGATCTTTTTCATCCTGCAGTTTGGGCCTTTGTGCTGATCATTAACTAGTCGCCCCAATGAATTGTCTTCTCTTGAGGCATCAATGCTTAGAAGGACAAATAGAAGGAAAAGTGAGTGAACCCATTTCATATTCATATGTACAGTTCCTCTACATAGAAATGCTATTGACATAAATGTTAACATATGGTACAACTTGATCAATTGTCCATTCTTTTTGAGTTGTTCTTTTTGCATACAAAGTAAAGTTCATTTGCAAATTACCACCATAATTTTCCTTTCCATTTGAAAGCAGAAAAAAGGCAGTGCATGATGGGTGGAAAATCTTTCGTCTTCTTTGGGCTTCAGCATCATTGATCATATCACCCCTGTATTCCACTACAAATTCTCCGCAGCAGAATGTCTTTCTGGCAAATACTCCTCGTCCTTTAAAAACAACAAGATATTTTTAGTGGAACAGGAAATATCATCTTCTCAAATTCTCAATTACTTGTAGAAATTAAAACGCAAAATACCACATCTCACAATGTCTTACCTTTCTCTGCATTTATGTATTTCACCTCCAGTTTTGATGTTTTATCCATCTTTGAGAGAACATGATGGATGGCATCATTTGTCGGACTGAGCCTTGGTTTCATTTCAAACTGCAGACAAATATCTACAAATAAGAGAGTCTCGAGCTTCACTTATTGTCAAATAATACGATTCTAATATTATTGACAATATGTTGTTTCTTATAATTAGACATTTGATAAACAGAGGGACCTCAAATTTAAAAAGCTTGGAAAAAAAAATTCCATGTCAACTCTGGCACTTCAGGTCATATCACATCACTTCACTTTTCAAACTATTACTTAATTTGACTAAATCTGTTGTGTGAAGAAACATTTAATTCCCACTTTGCTAGCTCAATATTACTAACTTCCTATTGTTAGCTCACGTGATCGTCGCGTCATAACCAATTGCAAGCACGTGGCACGTGCACTTATATAGCAGCTACGCTGCTATATAATTAACGAGTGTGATTAGCATCATTAACGGACAGTTTTTATCAATAAACCGCGTCATACGGCAAACAACTCTACAATGATGGAATAGGTTGCATTTTATGAGAAATAATGCGACACTTACCAAACACAATCGTCTCCAATCTGGATTCTGAGCTGTGTGAACTTGTGCATGAAGCGAGAGAAGTTGTTGACTGTTAAGCTGCGGTCAAACGTACAGCTGGCTTCCTGTGTGATTTCAAAGTAAAAGCCTTTCGCCGGAATTCAGAGTTGCACATATACCCCATTGTATTATATTGCAAAATGATATCTCAGGTACAGAGCCTCTTTTATTAAACACTATTAAATAGTTTTTTCTACAACTTCTCCTCCACACTCAACTACTGTATGTCTTGTTGTGCAACTCTGTTATGTAGAATGACAAATTACCTTCAAATGCTCTTGAGTAATTTTATTGCTGCATCTGTCATTCACATAAAGTGCAAACCCACCTTCCTTCTTCTTCTTCTTCTCATTGTTATGCTTGTGCAGCCGCAAAAACATTTCCAATAAAACACTGAACATTTCATTTGCTCCTTAAAACCTTACTAATGGGGACCAGGAAGTGGGCGGTCCTAACCATATTTGGAAGATGCGTGTGTGTGAAGTGGAAGGTGCAATTACCAGCGAAGGCCTTTAGGGGGAGCAGCTTCTCTCACACTCACACAAAAAAATACAGAAAAATGCTTTTTGGGCCAAGGCTAAAAATCACTTAGGCACCTTCAGAACAACTCCTGAAGGCTTTTAAAAAGAAAAACGTTATGGGGACCTCGATTTTGGTCCCCAGACTGTCAGCGGTCCCCACACCGTGACTGTGTAAACAGACCGATGTCCCCATAATGTGATAATTACCAGAGCACACACTAACACTCTCCCACACACTCACTCTCCCACTCACACACACACAAACACTCTCACACACACACACACATGCACGCACTCTCCCACACACACACACAAACTCTCCCACACACACACACGCACTCACTCCCACACACACACACACACACACACACACACACTCACACACACTCACACATACAGGAGCTGCTGGTCCTGTGCTGCCTCGTGTGGCCACTTTGTGTCACTGACGTCAATCTGAACAAAGGATTTTAAATGCTGAAGTGACAAAATAAGACATTTGAACTTAGTGATGTGTGTGTGTGTGTGTGTGTGAGTGAGTGTGAGTGTGTGTGCGTGTGCGTGCACGCGTGTGAGTGTGTGTGCCACTCCACTCCACAGAACTACAAAAGCAGACGTCACTTTTATAACTTTGAAAAGTGTAAGATGTCAAATTAAATCAGAGAAGAAAAAACAAACATGTGACATATTTCATCATCACATTGGTGTGTGTGTGGAAACCTCACGTCCAGTGGTGACATCACACTGAGTTTCACAGAAGAAGAAACGCTGAGTCATGTTCCATCAGCTCCTCCCACCTCTTTTGTCCCTCTGTCTCTGGACAGCGGGACACGTCCAGTCATGTCCCAGCATGTTGGACAGTCTGTCTAACATCTGGTAAAAGACAGAAGTTGAAAAGGGACGACCCGCCAAATTAAAAGTCCCTTATGGCACTTTATTGTGAAGGAAATTTGAAGTTGTCAAACTTTTTCTATGTGTAAAATATTTAAAAAAAAGAAAATAAGTGTTTATGAATGATTTATTCTTATTTTTCAGCTTCTTAAATGTAAATATTTTACTCCACACAACAAGGAAATCATTCGATCAATAATCATTAAATCAACATTTCCAGGTTTGGGAAACAATCTTCAGCTTTTTTTCTACATTTTATGGACCAAAAAAATACACTATATTATCACATTTATATATATATATAGATATATATATATCTATATATATATATATATATATATATATATATATATATATATATATATATATATATATACAACTTTACAGCGAAAAAGTGTAAAAAAAATGACAGTTTGCCCACGTGTGAAGCTCCACCCCCATCACAGGTCACAGTCATGTATGTATTATAAGAACTGTTCACATAGCCGAAAGGCATCATGGGGGGTAACACTACTGCGCATGCTCATGCTCTACACAACCCGGAAATAAACGCAGAAGTCAGAAACTTTTTTGGCATATGTGCTGGGTGAGCAACTCCATAGGAATGAACACAACCAGAGGGGCGGTGCTCTATCCAGTTCTTATAATACATCCATGATTCCAGTCCATAACTTAAAAGTATTAAAGGTATTTTCAGCTCGATTTAAGTTAGTGTCCACACACACACACACACACACACACACACACAAACACACAGATGAACAGTGGGTGTAGTTTCACTCACACTTTGGTTTTAATCTCCTGCAGAACGTTAAAGGTGAGATTTACTGTGACACTGAAGCGTTTTTCTCAAACCAGACGTTTGTCGTGTTTTTGTTTTAATGAACCAAAGTATCAAAAACAAAAGGATGGAAGAAGACGTTGCAGTTTATTCACAGACACACGCAGACGCCTGCGTCTCTTTAACCGTGTGAGAGCGGGCGACGGGTAAACGAGCCTCTGTCTGCACTTAAATAAAAACAAACAACACGTTTCCTCGTCTGCAGGGCGTGACAGATAACACACACACACACACACACACCAGAGTCAGACGAGTTACAGACGCCTCGCTGCCAACGGCACCCGCTTCCTTAAATAAATACATTTCAAAAAAATAACAATCTTTCGTGTGTGTGTGTGTGTGTTTACAGATTTAATGCAGTCAATACAACACACATACACATATATAGGTAGAAAAGTAGCTTCATCATCTCAGAGGATGTTTAAAAACAAACAAAGAAAACCTCAGGGGGGTATTCCATCAACGTAGCTAAGAATTGCCAGACTTAGGTGTAAGCTTGAAGCTTGACTAAGCTCCACTTCCCAATCTAGCTCCAAGTCATTCCATCAAGTGAAATCAGCTGGCTCCACCTGACGCTTAGTCAAGCCTCACCTGTTAAGCCTCAACTTGTGCACGCCCACAGGGAAAATAAAAAGCCCATTCTAGTCGAGCGCGAAAACTGTGAAAAATGCCGAAAAGCAAGGGAAACGAGCGTGCAGAGATGTTCTCCGCAGCGGAGCAAACCCTCCTCATGGAGGTATATGAGGATTACAGCCACATAATCCCAAAGAAGGGCAATACCGCGGCAATCAATAAAGCAAGGGATGTGGCGTGGCAGAATATTGCAAAGAAATAATAAGTGACAAAGAAAATGAAGCATTTCAGCATCATCATGTTATATAAATCCTCCATCAAAGGGACAACATATATGTAGACAATAATCTACCAATTGATTTCTTGATGGTTTTTGTTTTAAACTAATCAATTATGTGGACCTATTAATGCAACCAAAGCCCTAAAATGAAAAGGAAAATCCCCAAAGAACAAAAAGACAGCCCTAATAAGTAACATTCATATGAACATAATTAAAAAAGCATTATTGTTTCACTGCAATTTATGTGAAATTCTCCATATTTTATCATTTGGCAGCCCTAGTAGTAATGTTAGAAAGTGATATTCATCACATTTATCAACTGATTGTTTTGCAAATCGATGGGATAGCTTTCATTTATTTCCTGCATGGCCAATTGTATAGAATTGATATCATTTTCATTTAAGCCTGTCATTTTTACATGCTGTATTTGTGCTACTTCTGTATTTTGTCCCAGATGCTATATGTTGAATTGTTGTATTTTCATCTTATTTTATGTAAAGCACTTTGAATCACCTTGTGCTAAAATGTGCTATATAAAGTTGCCTTGCCTACATTTTTGATAATAATAGGCTACATTTAATCAAAGTATTTTACATGACTCATCGCATTTATCATACAATTGATGGTAGATTATTACATGAAGAAATGCAATGTTGGTTATCATTCTATAGGAAATAATCATATGACGGATCTATTGATTGTAAAAAAGTTATTATTTATCTAGAATCATTTAGCAAATCAAGCAATTCAATGGAGACGAGGACCCCTATTACAGTAAGTGAATGCAGGTGACAGCAAATCACTCATCTAATTGTGGTTTGGTGTACACATTCAATCTTTTATTTTCAATGCCTCAATTTCCTTTTACAATATTTTTTTGCTAATTAGTTTAATTTTGTATTAATTTTGTATTATATTATTGTCTTTTTTTATTATATTTTATTTTGGTGATAATGTTCTTTCATGTATTTATAGATAATATATAATTATTAGTGTAAATAATTTCTTTAATACATTTTATTATATATTTTATGTTTTACATATTATTTTATCATTCCATGACAGTTGTGTGTCTCTGTTTCTGTCTATTGGACATTCTTTGATCATAGATGGTGCTAAGCTTCACTTTTAGCCTGCTACAGACCAGGTTTGCCCGGCAGCATAAGTTACCATGGTTACTTGGCTGGCATTCACATTAGCCACCTTGGTGGAACAGGGTTGAGGCTCAGATTGATGGAACGGAAACCTGAGCCACAGTTATGGCTTAGCCATGGTTGAGGCTTAGCCAGAGTCATAGTTTCCATGGTTACTGAGTTGGGGCTAATCTCAGCCTCTTTGATGGAACCCAACTCTCACTCATATTAGCCAGACTTGGCCATTTAAGCTTGGCTTTGCCTTTAGCCTGCTTGATGGAATACCCCCCTGAGCATGAACCAACAGGCCATCATATCAGAACAATATCTAATTCCATCAACATAGACTGATGAAGAACTGAAACAATAATGTCTTCTGTCTTCAGTTGTCCAATTTTCCCATCCTTCAGCACGCTTCCTACAGCATTTAAGTGTGTGTCAGTGTTGTTTGTGTGTGTTGTACGTGTGTGTCTGCGTTGTACGTGTGTCTGTTCATCTGCTTGCTTTACAGAAAATATAAAGGTTTTCCCCACACGTCAGAAATTGTTTTACTGGTGCGGCAAAAAAAATGAGTCAACAGCTTCTTACAGAAGAATTGACATCTCTTTACATTTCAAGCTGATTTTTCAAACGCTGTAGCTTTGGCTTTAGGTCTAATGAGAGCAATACCTGTTGGATGAACTGAAATGTGAGCTTCATAGTCTTGGGGTAGTTAAGATGGAGTGCATACGTGAGTCCAAACAGAATGCACATTGCTGTCGGCAGATTTTGAATGTTGTCCATCACGACTTCTCCCTCAATGATGATTTGCAACGAGGCTGGACTGAGATGCTGGGAAGATGTGTGCACAGCACCTTCACGCTCAATGACAAGTGTCCCAATGTCAAGGTCACGAAAAGAATCATCATCATCATCAGATTCCTTAATAAAGAGTAACAGAAGAGCACAATCATTACATTAGAGTTCTCATTTGAAAAACAAGTTTCATCAATATAAGAGTGTCATGGCAAAAATGATAAGAAAGCAAGAGCTTACTTACAAAGCCTGCTTTAAAGAAGTTTGTGGGGTTGTCCACAAGGATGATAGGAAGCCCTCTGAGCACCTGTGTCCGGAGCGCAGTTGGCTCTGTAGTCTTTTGGGAATTAAACACAGTAACACAAGTTAGATAGCTAAAATGAAAAACAAATAATGATCTATAAGAAAGCTTAAACAAACCAAGCAATGTTTGGATTCAATTATACAACTAATAGAGTATCATTGTGATATGATGTTTTTCAAAACCTGTGAAAAACAATGCCAAGTACAAAATGTCTATGGACCTACATTGGTCTGTTGTGAAATCTGTGTCAACAACTGTCCAACATTCCCTCTCTTGGATCCAAATAACTCCAGGAGACGAGGACTGTGCCGATCGATGTTCTCATAAAAGTCCTGCTTGAGGTTCTTGCCCACGATCCTGCTGAACTCCATGAACACCTGATAAATAAAGAGTTACACACTAAATGAGTTACACTACTAGAGACTATTTCTGGCCTGAACATCTTCCAGTTGTGTGTTCTGTGCTCCTTACTTCTGTGTGCATTAAATGTAGAATACACATGTGTGTGAAGGTTACACTGGACTCTGTGATTTACCTTTAAATGTGTACTGCGCAAGTGAGTGAGAACGATCGCTTCTGTGCAGGGTGCAGAAAAATCACATGACTGACAGTGAAAGGTTACTTGAGCAGTTTCACTTTTATTTGATCGTGTTTGAAACGATAATGTTTTAAAAGGTGACCCCTTTTATCACAGATAAACTCACAATACTTACACTTCCAAAGCTTCCTCACACCACAGGGATCTGTAAAAATAGAAAACGAGAACATGTTTAGTTCAACAACTCAGCTCAACAACGTCACTGTTAAATACAATAAGGTATTAGAAGCGAAACGACGCCGATGTTACAGAGAAAACTGACATGTTACCAAGCGTGTGTGTGAGAGTGAGTGAGAGGGAAAAAGAGCGGCCAAGGAGGGGTCAAGCGGATCAACGCGCTGCAAGCAGCTTACGGTGTTCGCAACGTAACCTCCTCCATAGCGCCTGCTACACTTCTTTACCCAGACAGCGGTAGAATCGCTTTTCTATTGCGTAAAATCACTGCGGTCAAGTGAGCCGTCATTCGTCTTCGCGTGGTCAAGTGAGCCGTCATTCGTTTTTAAGTGCGCCCGTGCAGTCGAACTTACGGTAAATGATGGGAGTCGGCTGAGATTCAGCGCTGGTTTGATACCGAGCGAGATCACTTCCGGTTTTCAAAATAAGACAAGTGCAATCAATCGCGCTGATAGCCAGAAGCTATTGAACTAAATATTTTCCTTAACTTATTTAGATTTTTACTGTACAATAACAACATATTGGCCCATAAGTTCTGACAATGGTTGGTACAGTTGACTTCAGGGGCATGCTGACTACTACCTCACTCATTATCAAACAGTTTTACTGTATCATTTGTGAGAAATTAAGCATCAAAGTTGTCTCTTTTTTACTCAGAAAAAGGCAGACAACTCCATTTTTACTGTACAATAAAATCACTTTGGCCCATAAGTTCTGACAATGGTTGGTACAGTTGACCTCAGGGGCATGCTGACTACTACCTCACTCATTATCAAACAGTTTTACTGTATAATTTTTGAGAAATTAATCCTCAAAGTCGTCTTTTTTTCTCAGAATAAGGCCGAAAACTCAATTTTTACTGTACAATAAAATCACTTTGGCCCATAAGTTCTGATAATGGTTGGTACAGTTGACCTCAGGGGCATGCTGGCTACTACCTCACTCATTATCAAACATTTTTACTCTATCATTTTTGAGAAATTAATACTCAAAGTTGTCTTTTTTTTACTCAGAAAGAAACAGAAAACTCAATATTTACTGTACAATAAAATCACTTTGGCCCATAAGTTCTGACAATGGTTGGTACAGTTGACCTCAGGGGCATGCTGGCTACTACCTCACTCATTATCAAACAGTTTTACTGTATCATTTTTGAGAAATTAATACTCAAAGTTGTCTTTTTTTACTCAGAAAGAAACAGAAAACTCAATATTTACTGTACAATAAAATCACTTTGGCCCATAAGTTCTGACAATGGTTGGTACAGTTGACTTCAGGGGTATGCTGACTACTACCTCACTCATTATCAAACATTTTTACTGTATCATTTGTGAGAAATTAAGCATCAAAGTTGTCTCTGTTTTACTCAGAAAAAAACAGAAAACTCCATTTTTACTGTACAATAAAATCACTTTTGCCCATAAGTTCTGACAATGGTTGGTACAGTTGACTTCAGGGGCATGCTGGCTACTACCTCACTCATTATCAAACAGTTTTACTGTATCATTTTTGAGAAATTAATCCTCAAAGTCGTCTCTGTTTACTCAGAAAAAGGCCCAAAACTCCATTTTTACTGTACAATAAAATCACTTTTGCCCATAAGTTCTGACAATGGTTGGTACAGTTGACTTCAGGAGCATGCTGACTACTACCTCACTCATTATCAAACAGTTTTACTGTATCATTTTTGAGAAATTAATACTCAGTCGTCTCTTTTTTTCTCAGAAAAAGGCAGAAAACTCGATTTTTACTGTACAATAAAATCACTTTTGCCCATAAGTTCTGACAATGGTTGGTACAGTTGACTTCAGGAGCATGCTGACTACTACCTCACTCATTATCAAACATTTTTACTGTATCATTTGTGAGAAATTAAGCATCAAAGTTGTCTCTTTTTTACTCAGAAAAAAACAGAAAACTCAATATTTACTGTACAATAAAATCACTTTGGCCCATAAGTTCTGACAATGGTTGGTACAGTTGACCTCAGGGGCATGCTGACTACTACCTCACTCATTATCAAACAGTTTTACTGTATCATTTTTGAGAAATTAATCCTCAAAGTCGTCTTTTTTTCTCAGAATAAGGCCGAAAACTCAATTTTTACTGTACAATAAAATCACTTTGGCCCATAAGTTCTGATAATGGTTGGTACAGTTGACCTCAGGGGCATGCTGGCTACTACCTCACTCATTATCAAACAGTTTTACTGTATCATTTTTGAGAAATTAATACTCAAAGTTGTCTTTTTTAACTCAGAAAGAAACAGAAAACTCAATATTTACTGTACAATAAAATCACTTTGGCCCATAAGTTCTGACAATGGTTGGTACAGTTGACTTCAGGGGTATGCTGACTACTACCTCACTCATTATCAAACATTTTTACTGTATCATTTTTGAGAAATTAATACTCAAAGTCGTCTCTGTTTTACTCAGAAAAAGGCCCAAAACTCCATTTTTACTGTACAATAAAATCACTTTGGCCCATAAGTTCTGACAATGGTTGGTACAGTTGACTTCAGGGGCATGCTGGCTACTACCTCAGTCATTATCAAACAGTTTTACTGTATCATTTTTGAGAAATTAAGCATCAAAGTCGTCTCTGTTTTACTCAGAAAAAGGCCCAAAACTCCATTTTTACTGTACAATAAAATCACTTTTGCCCATAAGTTCTGACAATGGTTGGTACAGTTGACTTCAGGAGCATGCTGACTACTACCTCACTCATTATCAAACATTTTTACTGTATCATTTGTGAGAAATTAAGCATCAAAGTTGTCTCTTTTTTACTCAGAAAAAAACAGAAAACTCAATATTTACTGTACAATAAAATCACTTTGGCCCATAAGTTCTGAAAATGGTTGGTACAGTTGACCTCAGGAGCATGCTGACTAATACCTCACTCATTATCAAACATTTTTACTGTATCATTTTTGAGAAATTAATACTCAAAGTCGTCTCTGTTTTACTCAGAAAAAGGCCCAAAACTCCATTTTTACTGTACAATAAAATCACTTTGGCCCATAAGTTCTGACAATGGTTGGTACAGTTGACTTCAGGGGCATGCTGGCTACTACCTCAGTCATTATCAAACAGTTTTACTGTATCATTTTTGAGAAATTAAGCATCAAAGTCGTCTCTGTTTTACTCAGAAAAAGGCAGACAACTCCATTTTTACTGTACAATAAAATCACTTTTGCCCATAAGTTCTGACAATGGTTGGTACAGTTGACTTCAGGGGCATGCTGACTACTACCTCACTCATTATCAAACATTTTTACTGTATCATTTTTGAGAAATTAAGCATCAAAGTTGTCTCTTTTTTTACTCAGAAAAAAACAGAAAACTCAATATTTACTGTACAATAAAATCACTTTGGCCCATAAGTTCTGACAATGGTTGGTACAGTTGACTTCAGGGGTATGCTGACTACTACCTCACTCATTATCAAACATTTTTACTGTATCATTTGTGAGAAATTAAGCATCAAAGTTGTCTCTGTTTTACTCAGAAAAAAACAGAAAACTCCATTTTTACTGTACAATAAAATCACTTTTGCCCATAAGTTCTGACAATGGTTGGTACAGTTGACTTCAGGGTCATGCTGGCTACTACCTCACTCATTATCAAACAGTTTTACTGTATCATTTTTGAGAAATTAATCCTCAAAGTCGTCTCTGTTTTTCTCAGAAAAAGGCAGAAAACTCCATTTTTACTGTACAATAAAATCACTTTGGCCCATAAGTTCTGACAATGGTTGGTACATTTGACCTCAGGAGCATGCTGGCTACTACCTCACTCATTATCAAACATTTTTACTGTATCATTTGTGAGAAATTAAGCATCAAAGTCGTCTCTTTTTTTCTCAGAAAAAGGCAGAAAACTCAATTTTTACTGTACAATAAAATCACTTTGGCCCATAAGTTCTGACAATGGTTGGTACAGTTGACCTCAGGAGCATGCTGGCTACTACCTCAGTCATTATCAAACATTTTTACTGTATCATTTGTGAGAAATTAAGCATCAAAGAATTTTTACTGGGGTGCCAGTCAAGTGAAACAAAAAAGCCCAACTTTTTTGGGAAAAGCAACAGTTGCAGTGGACGTTATGAGCTCAGAATTATATATCAATATGCGTATTAATTCCTTTTTCATAAGTACTCTATTGCCTCGTGTGAGCTTTTCAGTATTTTACTTATTTTTATTATAATAATAATAATAATAATAATAATCATATTATAATAGTACTTACTCTGTACAGCACCTTTGTCCACTGTGTTTTTGCATGTACAAGTACAGTTGGAGTGGATTAGATCATTTCAAAATATAATTGCTTGTTGTAATATGCAACAATAAAAAAACAAACATATTTATGATGCAAAAATCTATTCATTTAAACAACAACAACAACAACAGTTTCAACTTGAAATTGTTTGGAGGGCCACATTAAATCGATTGGAGGGTCACATGTGGCCCCCGGGCCGCAAGTTTGAGACCACTGCTTTAAACAATTGTGCAGTCCCACATGAAAAGCCTCTGCACTTGGTTGGATTGGAAGAATGGCTGCAAGAAAAGGGTAAGTGTGCCTTTCACATATTTTCCAAGGCTACTTGGCTAAATTGACATGGGATTCTGAAATTCATATATAAATTGTAAATTGTAAGGTTAGGACCAAGACTAATATTTGTGCTGTAGCACACATGGCGAGGTTAATTAGCCAATTAGTCTATAGGTTCAAGGTTCAAGGTTCAAGGTTCAAGGTTTTTATTTGCCATTTGTGCTTAAACAGACAGTCCAGGCACATTGGAAATCTTGTGCGGGTTCTACGAGTCAGTAGTACGAAACATAAACACACTTAAGGATAAATATAAATATAAAAGTATAAAAGTAATAATAAAAAAATGTCGAAGATGTGGGGAAATAAAAAATAAAGAAATATACAGTTATACAGCAGATTATGGGGTGTATTGCACATTTCTGACATTGCACATTTATCAGGGAGGGAATATTGCACATAATAATACACATGGTTAGGTGAGGTAGTGTCTGGTAATTTACAGAGAGTTCAGTGGTTTTGATTTGCCATCAGTCTGACTGTGGCCGGGAAAAAACTGTTAAAAAAGCGAGTTCTGTGTGTTTTGATGCTGTCCGCTCTGCTGTGCCTCAGGTTGTACTTGCAGCGTTTGTGTTTGAGCAGAGTGTGAGCGGGGTGGAGTGAGTCTCTGATGATTCCCTCTGCTCTTTTCCTACAACGCTGCGTATACATGGAGTCCATGGTAGGAAGTTTTGTCCCAATAATCCTTTCCCCAGTCTTTATGACTCTCTGCAGGGCCTTCCTCTCTGCCTGTGTGGTGTTCCCGTACCAGACAGTGATGCCTGCGGTGAGGATGCTCTCTATCAGTCCTCTGTAGGCCAGGGTGAGAGGGCGGTGGTTCAGTCCAGCTTTCCTGAGCAGCCTGATGAAGTACATTCTTTGCTGGGCTTTTTTCACTGTGGCTGTGGTGTTACAAGCCCAGCTCAGGTCAGATGTTACCTGCAGTCCCAGGAACCTGTAGCTGTCTGTCCTCTCCACCTCAGTCCCGCTAATGAATAGAGGCTGTAGAGGGGGGGGTTTCTTCCTGAAGTCCAGGATTAATTCCCTGGTCTTGTCTGTGTTGAGGAGGAGGTCGTTCTCCTCTCCGTAGACAGTGATGTTGTTGACCAGGGCCCTGTATCCTGACTCGTCTCCCCCCTTGATGAGCCCCAGGATGGTGGTGTCATCAGCGTATTTAATGATGATGGAGCTGTCCTGGGTGGAGACACAGTCATGTGTGTACAGGGTGAAGAGTTTGGGGCTGAGGCAGCAGCCCTGTGGTGATCCAGTGCTGACTCTGATTTCAGCAGACACTCGTCCTCCCATCTTCACCGCCTGGGGCCTTTCGGTCAGGAAGTCCAGGATCCAGTTGCAGGTGGGAGTAGGGACTCCAAGGTCTGCCAGCTTTACGATCAGTCTGCCTGGGTGGATGGTGTTAAATGCAGAGCTGTAGTCCAGGAAGAGCATCCTGGCATACGCTCTGCTGCTCTCCAGGTGTTGCAGGGTGTGGTGAAGAGCTAATGCTACCGCGTCGTCCACTGATCGGTTGGGGCGGTAGGCGAACTGGAGGGGGTCCACATTGTCTGGAACCATGTTGTTGATGTGGGTGAGGACTAATTTTTCCAGGCACTTCATGGCGACTGGTGTGAGTGCCACTGGCCTGAAGTCATTTAGGGTGGGTGTGTCTGGTCTTTTAGGGACTGGTATGATGGTGGAGGTTTTGAAGATACGGGGGACTACAGCCTGAGATAGTGATGTGTTGAAGATATCAGTATACACACCGGCCAGTTGTTCTCCACAGGCCTTCAGTACTCTGGGAGGCACTCCGTCGGGTCCCACCGCTTTGTGGGGGTTCACCTTCTTCAGAGCCTTCAGGACCTGTGTGTGTGTCACCTGGAAGGCAGTGTCCGTGGGGTCACAGGGGGTTTTTGAGGGTGAGTCTGTGTTCAGCCTGTCGAACCTCGCATAGAAGTTGTTCAGGCTGTCTGGGAGTGTGACGTCCCGGGGGTCTTTGGTTGTTGTGGTCCTCCTGTAGTTAGTGACAGACTGGATTCCCTGCCACATGCTGCGTGTGTTGTGGTTGAGGTAGTAGCCTTCAAGCTTTTGGGAGTGAGCCCTCTTTGCTGCTCTGATGGACTTCTGCAGCTCGTACCGGGCTCTCTTATACTCCCCGTGGTCTCCTGACTTGAAGGCCTCCCGCCTCTTCCTTATGTTCCGCCGTACGTCCCCATTAAACCAGGGTTTTTGGTTGGGGAACATACGCACAGTCCTGGGGGGTGCGCAGATGGTCGTGCACCAGCTGATGTAGTCACTAACGGTCGTTGTGTATTCATGGATGTCGTCAGTGGCCTCTTTGAACATGCTCCAGTCTGTGGCCTCTAAGCAGCCCTGCAGGCTAGCTTGTGCACTATCAGTCCAGGTGTTAATAGTTCTGACTGTGACTGGGCTTGACTTGAGCCTTTTGTTATAAACCGGTTTGAGCCGGATAGCCAGGTGATCAGACTATAGCTATTAGCTGTAGCAGAGTGTGAACAACAGGTTATCTATTATTTATTTTAATCAGTGCAAATGCCAGAATAAGGTATTTTGTTAATAGGTTACTGGACGGAGTAATGTTACATACCATAAGAAATAAATAAATAAAGAATGAAAGAAAGAAATGAAAGAAATATATATATATATATATATATATATATATATATATATATATATATATATCACATAGCCATGCGAGGTTATACCCGAACGCGCTGTTTTATTTAGCCTCTTAAATATAGCTTCATATACCGCCGAACCACAGTTAACGCTGGCGTGTCGGACTGAATTGGGTCCGGGATGAAGACCCGCGTACCGGGTCGCCAGCTCATCCTGTACAGCCAATTATGTGTGGTGGAAAAAAAAAATTAAAAAAAATATATATAAAAAAAAGTATATAGGCCTATTGCGTTGACCGGCCCCGCGAGACTCTGGCTCACTGGGAAAAACTCCCGGTACTCCCGATGGCCAGTCCACCCCTGGACTGATAGGATCTGCCTGCAGACCAATGATTGACACAGGAGGATGACAGGCAGACCCGCTACCTTATAATTATAAAAAAAAAAAAATAATAAAAAAAAAAAAAATTCTGAGTTTCTAAGTTAACACAGCATGCACAGCTGATGATGCGCAGTTGCCATAACCTAACATAATAACTTTGTCTTTTCTTCACTTTAGTGTCCTTGTCTTCTCTGCATTTGGAAAGGTAAGTGAGGACCATCATAAAGTATGCTCACTTTTTAGCATACTTTATGATTAATTTATAAATAGTTATCGTTTTCTGATAAATAAAAAATTATGTGAGTGTGAATCCTTCTTTATATCGCTTTCTGGGTGTGAAGATTTCTACAATGTGATTTATGCGCTGACAAATTTTTTTTGGGATACAACAATCAATTTGCCTGGCATCGATTTTTGTTTTTTCAGCACTACGGTGCTACACAGCTCCTATTAAGACAGGTGCTGAGCCAGTGGCTCATTGCAGAGGTGACGGGAACCTTCAGTGGGCCCTTTCAGCCTTTATTTCAGCACCATGGTCAACACCATGGATTTGTTAATGACCAGCTGCCTACTGTTATCTCACCACTGTGCCAATTGGCTATTTCAGCACCATGGTCAATGCCAATGACCAAGTCACACAAAATCGATTCAGACATGACAACACACAAGTGACACTGGGCCGTCTCCCTCGTCCGTTGTTACAAACCTGCAGTGCGCCAGAGCCTCTCACACTCTGACTGGCAGCTGAGGCAAGACACTTACAGGACCAGTCATCCAGGCCTAATGACCAAGCCTCTAGAGCGGTCTGAAGTCCTTAATAACGCTCTTTACTCTAACACCAGTAGGCCTGTAATGCATCTAAAAATGTTGTAGCTCATCATGTGATGTGTTGTAATGACATATTGTCTTCTTGTTTCCAGTCCAAAAAAGCATTGAGGACATTGTTGCTGTTATAGACAGGCTTCATGCCAGCAATATCTGTTGGTCATGAGGCAGAAATCAATCAGGATACATTCTGGGGTGAAGTCTGCAAAGACATTGGAATTTCTAATGTCAAGACCAACAGGACAAGGCTCAAGAATGGGTATCTCAGACATAAAAAGGTAATGGTTTCACATTTATCACTTTGACATTTATAAAAGACTGTGGATACGAAGCTTTAAATTGTAAAATTCATAGTTAATATAATTTCAAAATGTTGTATGGTCATTAGTGGTCTTCACCTGGTCAGTGGCCCATGTTGCATGTGGATTTCCTGAAGCTCTAATATTTGGTACAATGGATTAAATCTGCCATGATTATGGCCTCTGAGTCTACTTGTTTCTTGTAGAGTGCTATGTGGACTGACAGTTGAATCTCCCTCTAGAAAAATGTGGCGGCTGCCACGAGTACAGCCCAGTCTGCGGTGTCACCTCACACAGATGCGAGCGAAGACACTCCTGGGTCTACGCCCTCTCATGATGGCATGACCACAAGTCCTGCACAGGTAACACTAGAGTTGAATCACTGAGTAGTCTGACTAGAAAGCGTGGAGCAGGGTCGGACAACACATGAAAAATAGCTGTGTCAATTACATTATTTTGGATTATGGCCTCTGAGTCTACTTGTTTCTTGTAGAGTGTTATGTGGACTGACAGTTGAATCTCCCTCTAGAAAAATGTGGCGGCTGCCACGAGTACAGCCCAGTCTGCGGTGTCACCTCACACAGATGCGAGCGAAGACACTCCTGGGTCTACGCCCCCTCATGATGGCATGACCACAAGTCCTGCACAGGTAACACTAGAGTTGAATCACTGAGTAGTCTGACTAGAAAGCGTGGAGCAGGGTGAGACAACACATGAAAAATAGCTGTGTCAATTACATTATTTTACATTCTGAGTAAACTGTAATCCATATTCCAGAATAACTATTAGATTTTAATAGTGTATTGTTGTTATTTGCAGATTGGATCAGTCTCTTCTGATGCAGAAATTACATCTGATGACACTTACTATAAAAGTTCATTGCCACCCCCGCCTTGGTTTTTCTTCATTGACCACAAAGATTGGACAAAGCTTCGGAAGAGACAACATCTTCACCGTTTCCAAACACTGAACTGGACGTCAGTAATGGCAAACGGTATTAAAAGCATACATCCACTTTGCAGTTTTGGATTTAAGGGACACAGAGTCAAATCCATAAGCTCCAGAAGAAGTGGACCAGTCTTTGTGTGTTCGGGCTACTGCCTGTTTGATGACTGCCCGGTAGAGGTGGACATTATAGTCCAAGAGGAGTCATCCCTGAAAGCCATGGTCCAGTTCCGTGGTAGTTTTGTGTGCCACAGATGGGACCAGCTAAAAAGACGGCCAGTGCGAGGCAAGGAAAGGGATGCCCTGTCCCAAACCCTTACAACGAAAATGCCCAGGAGTGTCTACCTAGAGAGCATTGCAAGGCTTGATGACACTGTCATGGCATCAGGTTGCAGGGACCAGGTCCCTGCAACAGGTGTGATGAAAACTGTGTCGTGGAGCCAAAAGGTTAAAAGAAGGCGGCATAAAAATGAGCTAATCAGCCTACAGAGGATGCTGAAAGAAGAGGAGGAAGATCCTGAGGAAAGGATTATCCAGAAAGTCGGCCTTCACCCAAAAAGTTTAATGCTGTTTAGTCTCAAAACACTCAATGTCTTCTTTGACAGATGCAAAGAAGACATTGTTTATTTTGACGCAACAGGCAGCATTATAATGAAGGGCAAAGGCCAAAGTTCACCTTTCTACATATATGAGGTTGTTGTTCGACACCCATCTAAAGGATCTTCCCCTCTTCCTGTGGCCACATACATAACCAGTGACCACACTACAACATCTGTTTCATATTTCCTGGGGTCTGTGGTCACAGAACTGATCAGACAACATGGCCCAAAAGCCAAAACCAGACCGGTTATGTTCATTTGTGACGGCTCAGTGGTCCTCCTACAGTCACTGTCATCGAATTTCTGTGGAGTGAGTCTGCAGGAACTCCTCTGCAGGTATTTCCTGATTGTGACTGGACAAGCAAAGGATGATGCCATTGGTCTTCCCATCCTCCACAGATGCTTGAGCCATGTGATGAAGAATGCGAAGGAGCTTTGCAAAAAACAGTAAGTGGTGACTTTATGTTAATATGCTTAAGATTTCAGACATTATGTAATCTCTGATCATTGATTTTGTAATTTTCCTTTGTAGTGCCTCCAAACATTACAAGTTGGCGATGCATGTGTTTGGACGGATGACACAAGCATCAACATTGAGGGAACTGGATGAACTTGTCATCAGCACCAACATGGTCTTCTCCAGTTCCCACAGTGGAGAAAATGTAGAAAAGCATTTTATAAATCTACAAATGCAGCTCACAAAGGGAGGACCATGTCCTGAGGACTCTACAGTCACAAATCAGGACTATGAGGTATCTTTCTCTTTACTGTAACTATTACATTCTTGGGTTGGATGTAACTTTTTGCTGTTCATTACTCAGAAATTTGAAACTTCAGACACATTTGGCTTTTTAAATTCAAGCTTTAAAGTGCTTAACACTGGATACAGATAGGCTACAGGTAATAAAAAGTTGTGAACAGACCCAAACCCAAAAAAAGGTGATCAGAAAAAGCAGGCTGGATGACATGTTTTAGTATCCCATTCATCAGCTGTTTTTGGGTCAGAATCTTGCAGTGTCTAAGCACATTGTGAGCTGTCAACTTTGCTAAACTTTTTTCTTGTGTTCACGAGCAACTGTGGCTCGGGAGGTAGAGTGGATCCCCCACTAACCAGAAGGTTGATGCTCCTTGGGCAAGACACTGAACCCACACTTGCCCCCCAACGTGTCATTGGGACTGTATTATTGTGTGTTGGAAAGGGTGAATGTGACAAACAGTGTAAAAGTGCCATTTACCATTTAAATTTCGATTTATTTAGGATAGCCCCTTGAGATGCAGCATCTTGTTTTAGTCTTACTGTCATCTGATGTGTGAAAAACATCATATTTCCACACCTTCCTTTGTCAGCTACTCTGGTGAGGCACCTTCCCTGTACTCTTTATAATTTCTGAAAAAGTCTTACAGTTTTATATAATGTTTTTCTAGAATGACATAGGACCGACACGATTTCAACAACATTTTGAAGAGCTGATTGCGAGGGAAGACCTTGACCAGGAAGGTGATGAAAACACCTACTATTGTCCTACTTTCATCCCTACCTTGATGAGGTACTTTCTTCCTCAGGCTGCTCTGTGGAGTAAATTACTCCTAGGTGAGTCCTGTTTAATTTATATAATTATATTATATTTATATATTTATAATATTTATATTATTTATAATATTTATAATATTTATATTTATATAATTTATATATATACATATATATATATATATATATATATATATTGGTATCTTTAAGTAATAAAAAAATGTATTCTGCCAGGTGATCTAGGTCGTCATGGAACAGGCCCAGTGTATGACAGCCTGAGCAAGAAGTATAGTAGAGCCTCCAGTAAATCGACACAGGTACAATAAAGTTGAGCATTGAACACTGAATGTTACTTGCACATTTCCATGCTGGATATTACACATGATAAGATAAACCAAATGAATGAAGACATTCAACTATGTTTTGATAAAATGTTATCGATATGTCCAACTCTAGAATTACACCCAAGATAACCAAACCCAGGGTATCATGGAGAAGAGCCAGTGGGACCTGAAACAGATCCGGTTCCTGCGAAAAAAAATGTCAAGGCTTGATGACTTTGTTGATACTTATAAAGTCACTCTCAAGGCCCTACTGAGGGAGTATGCAGACTCCAAAAGGAGAAAGAAGAAGGTAAGAAGTTCATATATTGATCATAAATACTCTAAGCAAACCCCACCCAAATGAAATGCTCAGAGTAAATTCATATTCAAGAGGATTGCAGGAGGATGCAGAACAACTTTTTTGATTTTTTGATTGTTAAATGTAATGTGATATGGCATGACATGTAACAATGCAATATTGTGCTTCAGTGATACTATTAAATTAATTTGACATTGACAGTATTATTCTGTTGATTAACTTTAGACACATCGGGTGGACGTGGAACGGTGGAAGAATAGAAGACAAAAAAAACGAGGGGTTTATGTGTCGAAACTGTCCAAGCCTTTTGTCTTCAAACAGCAGAAGAATAAGGTAAGTTTTTTTGAGAGACTGGAATGCCATAAGTGGAAAGTAATTTGTTGAGGCAAAAACCTATAAAAGCATCTTATGAGATGATGAATTGCAGTTGATTGCAATATTTACTTTAACGACTATGATAACACTGCTACTTCTCTCCATAGAGTCCACAAGGCAAAAAACAACCTCCATCTGCATCAGTCAGTGACACCGCAAAGGATCTTAAATCACAAGTATGACCAACACTCTCTAATGTTATATTTATCAATTATATTTCATGTTTTAAATTTATTTCATTTTAGAAAAAACACACATAGAAAGGAGTGTTTCCTAGCACAAAAATAAGTAATTGCTTTTTGTGATTGGCAGGTCACACAACTGTGGAGAAAAAGTGACACAGAAGTGGTCGTTTCTGTGGTGCCCTCTCAAATTATCGGGCACAACTTTGTAATTCACCACAGTGAGTTTAGAACACTAAGGCCTCACCAGTGGCTTGTAGGCGAGGTAAGTCCTTTCATTAAAAAAACTGAAACACTTACAATTAAAGCTGCAAACAGCAATGACCGGCCCTTGTAATGTAGATACCTTTGAATTTTCATTTGGATTACAGACTCAAAGTATGTGATTTAATTGTCTTTTGTTTTTGTGTTCTGTTCATCTTCTCTGTTATGTATAATAACAGAGAAGATGAACAGTAATCCATGAGAATCATATTTTATGAATTTTAAATTAATGTATGACCTCTCACGTTTTCTTGTGTGTTTAATTCTCTGAAGGTCATTGAAAGCCTCCTTCACCACACTGCCACTAAACTGAATTTGGGAAGCACCATTTACATTCTAAGCCACTATGTGGCTGGGGTGATCCTCTTTGGCAAGAGAGAGGATGTAAGGCGACACAGTCTGTCTAAGGTAATATTTGTATCAGGTACAGAAACAAAGTACAAAAGTGTATGTGTGTGTGTGTGTGTGTTATGACAGGCCATTTGAGAAATATTTCAGTCTTGGTCTCACATGTAACATCATACTCTATCAATATCTCACACACTACTATACACACACTGGCACACTGTTACACACACTACTATATCCTCTGCTCCCCTTACCCGCACTTTCTTCAATTTCGGGATAATAGGTCTTATTTAAGGAGGTGGCACAGTAACATCCTGTTATGTCTTTCAAAGCCAATCAGAAAATAAGAATTAAAGTTCACTTCTCTTCAAATCAAACTCTTTCAAGCAGACTATTATTTTTGCACACATCGTTGCTATCATGCTGTTCCATCCATAATAGTGTGTGTGTGCGAGGACGATGTTCCATGTGAAAGAAAGACATTTTTCTCAAATGTTCTATCATATTCCAAAGAGCCTCTCATTTATTATTTCATTCATAGCAGAAAATTCTTATTAATTATTTAGTGATTTTGGATTTTGTTACAGATCGACTTTGACAAATATAAGGCCATTGTGTCATTTGTTAACATCAGTGATACTCACTGGAAGTTTCTGGTAGGTCATTAATTCATAACTAACAACTGCCTTCAATTCTCCTTTGAATGTCATTAGTAATATAATGAAATATTATCATATTTTCTGTTTTGTTTACAGTACGTCAATGCTGCAGAGACTTCTGTCTGTCTGGTCGATCCCGCACGCAGCACAACTGAGCAGGCGGACTCTGACGATGCAGCAAATAGATTGCGGTAATTAAGCTATTCTACCTGTCGAGTGCAATTATAGCAATTTCAAACGCTTATGTGTTTGCAAGACTTGCTTTATTTCAGAAAGTATTATAGTATGGATACAATGCTGTAAAAGAGGCTTACATGTATGCATAGCAAACAAATGCTGGACAGCAACACAAGCAATATGCAAGAAAATAGTTGTCCAGTGTCCCTCACATTAACTACGTCACCCCTGCTAAACACCAAACAAAGTAGGAAGAGACTTCTTACCACTTGCGTAATGTATGTGTACGTATTCATTATATTAACCACCTCCAAACTTTTCTGATACAGCGAGTACTTCAAGATGAGGAGGACGTGTCATGGAAAAAGTGACTGGGTAAATGTCAAGTGGACAGGCGATGTTCTGCAACACCCATTCCAGAGAGATGGGTCCAGCTGTGGAGTAGTTGTCATCAAGGTAATAAGAATGTTGCTTACTTTATCGAAATCATCAACATCCATTATGATTTTTTGATCGATTTCTGTTTTTATGCAATTCCACTTGCCGTGTTTTGCAGACTTGGAAACTTATGCAAACCTTGTTTAACTATTTAGATGGCAAAGGCAGTCATGGAGGCTTTTCCCAACAGAGCGAGTATGACATTTGGGACAGCTCCAGGCAAGATGGCAGAGGAAAGGAAGAAGTTGGCAGTTGAAATTCTGCAAGCCTCAGGTATGTAACAATGGATCTTAAATTTACAGTGACACAGTATTACCGAAAACACTTTACAAACTTGTTTGTCAATACACTGTAATAGGAAGATGTTTGTTATTGTTATTAAAAGTACAATAAGTTGTTGTTGTAAACCTAATATTTCAAACTTCATGTTAGTGTTTAACACAGACACCAGCTGTGCCATGTGTGCAGCAGTGAAACCGCCACTTCCAGGGCCTGCCTTCACAAACTGGGTGAGTTAGTGTCTTTTGCGAACATTTTCTATGCCTTACTTTCAAGTGGATGACAGCGAACAAGGGCAGAGCATCCTGAGTTTCACTCCCTAGCCATAAGGATAAGTATGTATTCCTATAAAGAATTCTGACAAAAAGGTGTGCATTAGTTTGAGATTACAACGATTACAAGATTACAAGATTTTGATCTGGAGAATAATCAAATATAGATAAGTAGTCAGCAAAAGCTATGCTATGAAACGTATTGTTATGAAAGTAGCCGACATAAATACTTCGTGATTTCCATGAATAATGCAAAAGCAATGGTCAGGTCAACCTTGTAATGCCATATTTTTCACATCCATTATGTATTGTATTAGAGTGTGTGAATACATTTCTACACAGTGGAATATCTTGAACACTAAATACCAGGCTGTGAAGCTATCACCATATGTAGAGCAAGATGACAAAAGATATCTTCATCATGTCTTTGAAAGATGCAACTATGAAATAAAGAATATTACTTTGAATATCATGATTATCTTATGTCCATACTGATTAAAAATTAACATTTATACTTGAATGCCTTTTACAGATTCAGTGTGACACCTGTTGCCGGTGGTTCCATGTGGAGTGCCTTGCCATGGACTCTGCCACACTTGAGCAGGCAAAAGGTGGTGACTGGAATTGTGCACTCTGCTAGAAATAAAACACCACCTTCGTTCTGCAGCAAGGGGTTAGAAAGCCTCAACAACCCCAGTTAAAGCATTATTGTGCAAAATGTATGTAATGTATATAAATGTTCATAAAACCAACTGATGTTGTGATTATGTTTTGATGTGCATACGTACGTCTGACTGGCCGTTTCTTTTCACTACTCTTTTAACTGCAGCTTGGAAAACTAAAGCCTCAAGTGTTGATGAATGTGTCATCTTTTGACATTAAGTTATCCTGTTTGCATATTGGGAGAGCAGAGACGTCAATTTATGGAGTTTGGGAGATAAGTGTTGTGTACCCACAAGGCCCTGCACTGTGAAGTGTCACGTCCCAGCTGGTTAAGAGGGAATTGAAATAAATGCTAAATAAATAAGGTGGCATGCGGTAAAATAATTTATTTAACAAAGGAGTTGATAATAATTTACAATATGGGCAAACAGAAAAAGGGCAGATGATGCTGTTCAAATAAAACAAGAATCAAATGAAAAAGGACTCTTCAAAAGGAGGAGCTAGGTTACTTTCTCAGTACACAATACAAAATGAGACTCCACGTGTCTCTAATGAAATGAAACCTGCAAACAGAATTTTTTTTCAATAGCCCTAAGCCCAATTTCTAGGAAGCCCAACATACAACAATATGCCACTAAGCATTACTTGAGTTTAACTATCGAACACAAGATCACAATTCCTAACGCAGCATGAGGCGCTCTGAGGCTCTGACTCTCAGAGGCGCCTGGTGTGGACTGGGAGCCAGCATCTTCTTGTCCTCTTCTGGTAAGTGGTTTGTATTTATATAGTACTTTTCTAGTCTTGATGAACCCTCAAAGCTGCTGTACACTGCACTTTTGCCATTCACCCATTAACTCACATTTACATACAGCGCATCTATGTGCAGCGCAAAAATTATACAGTAAAACTGTTTGATAATGAGTGAGGTAGTCAGCATGCCCCTGAAGTCAACTGTACCAACCATTGTCAGAACTTATGGGCCAAAGTGATTTTATTGTACAGTAAAAATGGAGTTTTGGGCCTTTTTCTGAGTAAAACAGAGACGACTTTGATGCTTAATTTCTCAAAAATGATACAGTAAAACTGTTTGATAATGAGTGAGGTAGTAGTCAGCATGCTCCTGAGGTCAAATATACCAACCATTGTCAGAACTTATGGGCCAAAGTTATTTTATTGTACAGTAAAAATTGAGTTTTGGGCCTTTTTCTGAGTAAAAAAGAGACAACTTTGAGTATTAATTTCTCAAAAATGATACAGTAAAACTGTTTGATAATGAGTGAGGTAGTAGCCAGCATGCCCCTGAAGTCAACTGTACCAACCATTGTCAGAACTTATGGGCCAAAGTGATTTTATTGTACAGTAAAAATTGAGTTTTCTGCCTTTTTCTGAGAAAAAAAGAGACGACTTTGATGCTTAATTTCTCACAAATGATACAGTAAAAATGTTTGATAATGAGTGAGGTAGTAGCCAGCATGCTCCTGAGGTCAACTGTACCAACCATTGTCAGAACTTATGGGCCAAAGTGATTTTATTGTACAGTAAAAATTGAGTTTTCTGCCTTTTTCTGAGAAAAAAAGAGACAACTTTGAGTATTAATTTCTCACAAATGATACAGTAAAAATGTTTGATAATGAGTGAGGTAGTAGCCAGCATGCTCCTGAGGTCAACTGTACCAACCATTGTCAGAACTTATGGGCCAAAGTGATTTTATTGTACAGTAAAAATTGAGTTTTCTGCCTTTTTCTGAGAAAAAAAGAGACGACTTTGAGTATTAATTTCTCAAAAATGATACAGTAAAACTGTTTGATAATGAGTGAGGTAGTAGTCAGCATGCCCCTGAGGTCAACTGTACCAACCATTGTCAGAACTTATGGGCCAAAGTGATTTTATTGTACAGTAAAAATTTAGTTTTGGGCCTTATTCTGAGTAAAAAAGAGACAACTTTGAGTATTAATTTCTCACAAATGATACAGTAAAAATGTTTGATAATGAGTGAGGTAGTAGCCAGCATGCTCCTGAGGTCAACTGTACCAACCATTGTCAGAACTTATGGGCCAAAGTGATTTTATTGTACAGTAAAAATTTAGTTTTGGGCCTTTTTCTGAGTAAAAAAGACGACTTTGATGCTTAATTTCTCAAAAATGATACAGTAAAAATGTTTGATAATGAGTGAGGTAGTAGTCAGCATGCCCCTGAGGTCAACTGTACCAACCATTGTCAGAACTTATGGGCCAAAGTGATTTTATTGTACAGTAAAAATTGAGTTTTGGGCCTTATTCTGAGAAAAAAAAAGACAACTTTGAGTATTAATTTCTCAAAAATGATACAGTAAAAATGTTTGATAATAAGTGAGGGAGTAGTCAGCATGCTCCTGAGATCAATTGTGTCAACCATTGTCAGAACTTATGAGCCAATGTGTTGTTATTGTACAGTAAAAATATAAATAAATTAGGGAAAATATTTAGTTCAACAGCTTCTGGACAATGTGACCCAATGTCTTAAAATCAGCATGATTGATTGCCCTTGTATTAGTAACGTCTTATTTTGAAAACCGGAAGTGATCGCGCCGGTATCAAACTAGCGCTGATTCTCAGCCGACTCCCAGCATTCACCGTAAGTTCGACTGCACGGGCGCACTTAAACAACGAATGACGGCTCACTTGACCACGCGAAGACGAATGACGGCTCACTTGACCGCAGTGTAAAATCACGGTTATAGAAATGATACAGTCGCGCACACTCGCCGGTATGTGAGCCGTCCTCAGACTGAGGACACGAAGCCAACATTAACATTCAGCTGACTCTTCTTTGAGTTAACATTAGCTAGTGTTAGCAATAAGTACTATTAACATGATGCACACGTTCAAAAAATTGCGCCAACAAATTATCCACAAGCTTTCGAGAATTAAAAATTCCCACAAAGATAACTAGGCTAACAGTTACTTATCATACTAACCGTTCCACTTGGAGTCGAGTTGCTTCCAAGTTAGGGTACCGTCTGCTGCCGATGCCTGCTCGTCCCGCCAGGTGTCCAAGTTACACGACGCTGGTCTTGTCACTTGACCAGGCAGGTTTTTGAATTAGCCCCCTCCCCTTTCTTATAAAGGTAAACATACCAAGTTATCTCTGCTAAACCTGATTAGTGCAATTAATATTTCAGCTAAATAGTACAAACAAATAATGTTGTTTCATAATGAGAGCAGGTTTTTACTAAACATAAAAGAATAAGTCATGATCACTCGGAAGTTTAATTAGAAACAAAATCTGGGTTTACAGTGAGGGCAAAACAGTCAAAAAATAATATGGTGTGCAGATTTCAATGCCCATAGCTCAGTGTGTGTGTGTGGGGGGGGGGGGGAAAGGAACTTGGTATGTATTAATGATGGGAGAGGAACGAAGGTGAACACAGCTACAGGTTATAAGTCAGCATTAGATGTAACACTAGTGTCAAGTGCCATTGCGGGCGTTAGTAGTTGGGAAGTCTGTGCGGATTCCACTGTAGGTAGTGACCACTACCCAGTGACATGTTCGGTAGGAGAGAGAATGGAAGTAAGTGCGAGTGGACAAATCCCAAAGTGGGTATACGCTAAGGCAAAATGGGATCTGTTTCAGGAGTTGAGTGAGGAAGAACTGACAAGAGTGGATGTTTCAGGAGATATAGAGGAGATAAATGAGAACATAACCTCAGGAATTTTAAGGTCAGCAGAGGGAGCCATCCCTCAGAGTAAGAGCAAGATAAATAGGAAACTGGTACCGTGGTGGACAGAAGAATGTCGTCAAGCTGTTAAAAAAAAGAAACAGAGAATTTAAACAACTCAAAAGAACCCATAGTGTGCAGCAGGTAGTCCAATATAAGAAGGCACAGACAGTAGTGAAAAGAACAATACGCCAGGCCAAGAGGGCAAGCTGGAGAGAATTTTGTGAAAAAATAGGAAGAACGACACCTGTAGGAGAAGTATGGGGAATGATAAAAAAGATGGGGGGAGATAGAAAGGTATGGGATTATCCGGTCATGACGTGTGGGGAGGAGACTGCAATTTCTAACAGGGATAAGACAGAAATGATGGCAAAGTCATTTCCAGGAGTACATGGCATTGAAAATCTATCAGAAGAGGGGAGGAGGAGGAGGAGGAGAGAGAAAACAATGAATCAGTATCCAGGTGTGCTAGACAGGAGGGAAGAAACAGGGGAAGCAACTGACGAACCATTTACTATGGCAGAAATGACGAGGGCAATAAATAAATCAAGACCAACCTCCCCAGGGAAAGATAAGATATGCAATATAATGCTAAAACAACTAGGGGAGAGAGCATTATTAAAGTTGCTGCTATTGTACAACAAGGTATGGGATGCCAGTTCTCAGTGGAAAAAAACCTAGACAGTGTATTTTAGCAGGAAACCAAGAGAGGAAGGAATGAAACTGAAAATGTACGGGAATGAGCTGCAAAGAGTTGGAACATTTACATTTGTGGGTGTAGTGTTTGACTCACAGTTAACATGGGCAGGGCATATTGGTAGAATAGAAGAGAAATGCAAAAAAGTGATCAATGTGTTGCGATGTTTGACAGGTAGGAGTTGGGGAGCTAGTTGCTCGGCACTGAAAAGAGTGTATGTGGCTTTAATACCATCAGTGTTTGATTATGGCAGCATTGCCTATGGGTCAGCTGCTAGATCAAGGCTTCAGAAGCTGGATGTGATTCAGGCACAGGCGCTGAGAGTCTGCGGTGGGGCTGTTAAGACAACACCAGTACCTGCGTTACAGTTAGAGATGGGAGAGGTGCCTCTGGGGCTGAGAAGGGAACAGTTGATGGGAAATTCGAGTCGATTAGAGTTAGAACTGTATAAGTTTATGTGTCTGAGTGAGATCATTGTTCAGTGATAAGATCTGATTCTGTTAATATTTGACTGCAGTTGATGGAGTTGAGTGTAAAGTTCAGATCAGAGCAGTTATTAAGTAACTTTGGTCTGTGTTTTGTTCGCTGTTCAGCAGCAGAATCACTTCACAGACGTTCAGCAGCTTCATGACGATCATTTCCTGCTTTCACAAGGTAACAGAACTAAACTCATCTCATCACACATGTGAAAAAGAACTTTGTAACTGAGCAGTGTTGTTTTTGGCAGCCATTCTAGATTTAGTCTTAGTTTTAGTCTTTTGGACTAAAACGCTGATTAGTTTTAGTCATTTCATCATGTGATAGTTTTAGTCCAATTTTAGTCAAACTCAAAAACGTTTTAGTCAGTTTTAGTTTAAAAAAAAAAAAAGAAGTATAGTCTTTTAACAAATCCAATTAGGTCAATAAGTATTGGAGATTACTGTTGGGCAGAAACCTTTACTCTCCATATTTCAACTTTTCAACAGTTTTTTTCATGAATTGATGCCAACTTCATCATACAACAGTGTCACACATAAGTTTGACATGAAATTTCCTCCGCCGGTGGTGCGCCGCGACCGACTCTTCTAAAAAAAAGGGGCGTCGACAAAATAATTTCCTCATCGTCATCATTGACAAAAACAACACTGTAACTGAGTGGACGTGATGTTTTTACTGTGAAGCTCATGAATCTCACGTCACTGACTCTTGTTCAGTGACTGAGGTTTTTACACAGAATGAATTGACCCTGTAGTGACTTAGAGAGGCTTAAATGTCTGGTGTAATACTGCAAACTTGTCTTATTATGGGATGTGAACATGTCCTGGTTCCTCTGAACGTGAAGAAGGCCCAACCCTTTTGAAGCAGCTCTGCTGACACAGTATAAATGCTGACATCTGCTGGTTGACATGTGATATTACACACTGGAATCAGCGCTAACTTTGGTTTGTAGTGAGGTTTTATCATTAACATGAACAAACTGGAATCTCTCAGATAAGTATGATTTAAACCAGCAGAGGGCAGCACCTGTGATACCAAGAGTCTGCTCTAATCTCTGCAGTAGAATATTATGATCAATGGTGTCAAATGCAGCACTAAGATCTAACAGGACAAGTAAAGAAACTAGACCATTATCTGAAGCCAAGAGAAGATCATTACTAACTTTAACTAGTGCTGTTTCTGTGCTATGGTTTAATCTAAAACCTGACTGAAAATCTTCAAACAGGCCATTAATGCGCAAATATTCACATCATTGATTAGCAACTGCCTTTTCTAAGATTTTAGAAACAAAGGGAAGATTAGATATAGGTCGGTAATTAGCTAAAATGTCTGGGTCAAGGGTCGCTTTTTTGAGAAGGGGTTTAATAACTGCTATTTTAAACGTTTGGGGCACATATCCAGTTAATAAAGATAGATTAGTTTGAGTTAATATAGAGCTGTTAATTAAAGGAAACACATCTTTAAACAGTTTGGTGGGGATAGGATCTAACTGACAGGTTGATGGCTTAGATGATGAAACTAATGATGTTAACTCAGGGAGATCTATAGGGGAGAAACTGTCTAACTGTGCACCTGGTGCTTCTAAAGCTCTTGTGCTAAAAGATGAGTCAGTCCCAATATGAGGGAGGAGATGATCAATTTTTTCTCTAATTGATGTTATTTTATTCACAAAGACGTTGATAAAGTCATCACTGCTCAGTGTTAAAGGAATAGATGGTTCAGTGGAGCTGTGGCTCTGTGTCAGCCTGGCTACAGTGCTGAAAAGAAATCTATGATTATTCTTATTTTCTTCAATTAGAGAAGAATAATAGGCAGCTCTAGCTTTGTGTAGGGCTTTTTTGTAAGCTACAAAACCATCTTTCCAGGCTATATAAAATTCCTCTAGGTTATTGGAACGCCATTTTCTTTCTAATCTACATAATGTCTGTTTAAGAGCACGAGTATTGGAGTTAAACCATGGTGCTCGTCTCATCTGATTCACCACCTTCGTTTTCAGAGGGGCAACACAATCTAATGTAGTACGCAGTGAGGCTGCTGTACTATCAACAAGGTTATCTATGAGGGCGGGAGTAAAATCACAAAAGGTACCTTCAGATGTACTGACATATGGCACCGAGTTAAATAAAGGTTGCACTGTCTCTTTGAATGTATTCATATTATTATCATACAGTATTTCTTATTTATGTTATTGTAGTTCATTATTGTACAATTAAATGTGAGTAAATAATGATCAGTAAGGAGAGGGTTTTGAGGAACTATGTTTAAGTTATCAATATCAATACCATAAGTTAAAACAAGGTCGAGGGTGTGATTTAGGCGATGAGTTGGTTTATTAACGTGTTGAATAAAATCTATTGATTCCAACAGCGAGTTAAATGCGCAGCTAAGACTATCACGGTCAACATCTACATGGATGTTGAAATCCCCTACAATTATGATTTGATCTGTCTTAAGCACTAACTCAGATAAGAACTCAGAAAACTCTGATAGGAACTCTGAATAAGGTGCAGGTGGACGATAAACTGTGACTATCATAATTGGTTTCTGTGATTTCCAACTAGGATGAAATAGATTAAGAATAAGGCTTTCAAACGATGAATATCCTGGTTTGGGCTTGGGATTGATTAATAATCTAGTATTAAAAATGGCTGCTACTCCTCCTCGGCCTGAGCTTCTAGGAATATGGGTATTAGCATGAGTGGGTGGAGTTGACTCATTTAGACTAACGTAATCTTCTTCATGTACCCAAGTTTCAGTTACACAGAATAAATCAATACAATTGTCAGAAATGAGATCATTTATTAAAACAGATTTTGAGGAGAGAGACCTTATATTTAATAGTCCACATTTAAAAGTGGTCTATTACTCTACAGTGTTCAAGGATTCTTTTGTAAACCAGTTTCTCCATTTTTCAAAGAAATGGCAAAATTTCAAATAAATTCCTGAAACTTTACAAATCCCAGACTTTATTCACTGTTCTATAAAACCTTGGCAGCAAAAACAATCATCAGACTTCTGTGTCCACACAACCGAAGACCGAAGTGAAGACCTGCTGCAGCGTGGAGGACATTTCTGAATCTGTCACTCCATCTTCAAACAACTCCTTAAATCCTAAATCGCCTTAACATTCCAGTGCCACCTTTGTATCGGGTGTTAGCACAGAGTTACCCAAACAACACATGAAGAAGACGTCAACAGACAACTTCTTGTTCATGTGCAAGTGAGAGAGCGTTAATATCCACATGGTTGTTGTTTTTTGTTTATTTTGCTACATTTGATTTGAGCACAAAATGACTGCTGCTTTGAACAGGAAACCAAGTGTCAGCTCTTATCTCTGCATCAACTGGAGTCAAACATGAACAGAACAGACGCTAACACAGAACAACAATGCTGCCATCTTCAGTCAAATGAATGGATTTTTTGAGTGGACGTGATGTTTTTACTGTGAAGCTCATGAATCTAACGTCACTGATTCTGTTGTTCAGCGACTAAAATGTTTGGAAATCACTGGTTTAGAGGACATTTGTGCTTTTGGTGAAAGAGAAGTTCTGCTGGACTGAAAGATCAGATAGTGACTGATAATTTTATGTTTCCGGTGAAAACAGATTACAGCCATTGTAGGTGAAAAAAAAGGATCCAGAGGACGAGGTCATATTTTGATAAGATTTAAGAAACTAAAGTAAAATTAAACGTTTATTCTCAATCGTCACAATTAACGACATCTCTTCAAAGTCCAGATGTTTAACATACATATGTATCTATCTATTGGGCAGCTTCTTACCTGACCACCAGAGGGCGGGCTCTCCTGTTAAACCAGTGGACTCACCTGCAGTGAAGGTCAAATCTTTTTAACAGCTCTTTGAAATGAACCAGTAACTGAGTGACTAACAGTCCATTATTAGCATAAACCAATGGGCTGTGCCGATTGTTCAGTCAGCCAATGAGGGTCATGAGCCAATTATGTGGTTAAAAAAAGTCTTCTTGCTGACCGGCCTACATTAGGTCAATGTGGTCCACCCATGTTCGCAGAACTTGTAATGAGCAAGTTTTTTATTTTTTTTATTTTTAATTTTTGTTTTGTGAGAGCATTACAAAACAGCAATTACTTTCATTTCAAATAACATACAATGGTATTTCCGCCACTCACAATTGAAATCTTTGTATACAAAACAAGAAACAAAATACAAAAAGTAAAATAAAAGTATACTTGAGAACTCAAACAAATTGGGAAAGATAGACGTATATAAACGAGCAAATAAAGAAATGTCCACCAGGGAGTTTTTTTTTTTTTTTTTTTTTAATAAAATAAAACATTCAAAAATAAAGCATAACAATGGCATTACAGGATCATCCATTCAATACTTCTGTCTGTTCAAAACTAACATATCTTACCCATTTGGTCCACAATTCGATAAATATGTTTTTCTGTAGGCGAATGGAGAAGGTAATCTGTTCCATGAGGTAAATGTCACTTACTATACTTATCCACTCCTGTATTGTGGGCGGATCAGGGAGAAGCCAACGCCGTGTCAGTGCTTTTTTACCAGCGGTTATCAAAATACGAAATAAATATTCATCAGCTTGCCTGACCTGTGGATCCGAATTTCCTAAAAATAATGTAGAAAACTGCATCGGTAGATTAGTGTTAAACATGCTGCCTAATACTTTGTGAAGCTCTGTCCAGAAGGATTTAACCACTGGGCATTCCCAAAAGATATGCCAATGATTGGCTTCCCGGTGTCCGCATAGTCTCCAGCACGCAGCTTCGCCTCCAGCAAAATGTGCCTTTTGTTTTGGTGTAATGAAAAAGCGGAACAAACACTTCCAGCCAAACTCCCGCCATACATGAGAGCTGGTACATTTCCACTAGGATTGGCAAACGCCGAGCCAATCCTCCTCAGATATTGTTAGATTACCCTCTCTCTCCCATTTTTCCTTAACATATCCTGTACTGTGTGTTTTTTTAGACAGTAGACCCTTATAAATTCTAGAGATGACACCCTTATTCGATTTACTTTGGTAAGCATCAATAAAAATTATCAATATCGGGTCATTAAGATCAGTGTCCTTTCTGATATGTTCAAAGCGGTTACGTACCTGGGGGAATCTAAAAAAATCTGTTCTTTCAAGGTTACAGTCTTCTTTCAACTTTTCAAAGTTTTTAAATTGTCCCTTTTCTGTGAGAGAGTAGTATGTCGTTATTCCTTTCAAAATCCATGATTTAAATCCCTTATCAATCGTGTTAGGCCTAAATTCCGGATCATATCGTCATTTATTACTTAATTTATACTCGTCTTTTATCATATTCCAGATTTTTAGCTGTGCTTTGATCCATGGGTTCTGTGCCATGTCTATAAATCTTCCCAGATGTTTGTGCGGTAGTACTGCTTGTATTGGGGGGTCAATCAGAGTGGAGAGTTCGATATCTTTCCATCTGGCTCGAAAGGATGGGTTACACAAATTAATCAGCGGGTTTAATCTGAGCTGCATAAAAATAGTCCTTAAAATTAGGTAGTGCCATCCCCCCTTGCTTCTTTGGAAGTTGTAAAGTTTTAAATCTAATCCTGGGTTTTTTACCCTGCCAAATAAATCTGGAAATAATCTTGTCCAGTTCAGAAAATTGTTTTTAGGAAATTTCTACAGGGAGTGCCTGGAATAAGAAGAGATATCGTGGGAGGATATTCATTCTTACAGAATCAATTCTGTGACTGAGACTAAGAAAAGAAACTTAGTTCCATCTATGCATGTCTTCTTTAATTTTTGTTAAGAGGGGGCCATAATGAATTTTGATCCCATTTAATATGGAATTTGTCCCTTAATTGCTTTGTGGGTTGGTAGTTGATAGTCAAAATGTGTGTCTTTTGTATATTTAATTTATATCCTGAATAATTACCAAACGTTTCTAGAAAGACCATTAATTTGGGGAGTGAATTAGGAGGGTCACTTAAATAAACCAAGACGTCGTCAGCATATAGCGCCACCTTGTGGTAGTCTCCATTAATGCAGATGCCTTTAATACTCTGAGTCTGTCTTATCCACTGAGCTAGGGGCTCTATATAGAGTGCAAATAGCAGGGGCGAAATCGGGCATCCCTGTCTCGAACCACGCTCTCGTAAAATAGTATCTGAAAGGTAACCATTTATTTTTATCCAGGCCAATGGTTTGTTGTATAATGTACGGATCCCTCTAATAAAAACGTTGTCCATGCCAAATCATAATGAGCGAGTTTTATTCTCCCAGCAGGTGGCGCTCTGCTATGAATCAGATCAAGGACAGTGAAGAGGAAGCTCCGCCCTCTAAAACCACTCTGTGTGAGGAACATGAGGGTCAGAGGTGAGATGAGGATCTCATGGATCATGTGACTCGTCTCCATGTCACAGCTTAGTGTTTTATTTACACATCATTTGTTTGTAGGAGGATCCATCAACAGAGACCAGACTCTGCTGGACCTGGACCTGGACCCAGCTGTGTGTCCATGAAGAGTGACTGGTCCATGGATGAACCTTCGAACTTCAAACAAGAACAGAGGTCAGATGATGGAGGGTGGAGGTCTTCACAGGTCAACAACTCAAATGATCCACCATGTAGCACCAGAGACACCTAATATTTGAGAATTCAGACCCAGACCCATGCAGACCTAAGACATTCTGGACCCAAGTCCCAAATAGACCCATCCCCATTTAATCTCAGATCTGGACCCATGAAAAAATTAGAAATGTTGAATAATTGTGGAACAGTCCTGGCTCACGTGCTTGGGTTTGGGTAAAGGGATCTGACTGAAGATGTGGAAGTCTTAAATGTGTTAATCAGTGTAGTGTTTGACACCATCTGGGTCACACTCAACCATTTCTGACACAAACCTGTTTTCCTTGTGTCTCCTGTTACTGTAGATCATTAATGAGATCAATCACAGCCGATGTTGTATTTACATGTCATGTCCTGTGTTTGTAGGAGGATCCATCAACAGGGACCAGACTCTGCCAGACCTGGACCTGGACCCAGCTGTGTGTCCATGAAGAGTGACTTGTCTATAGATCGTTATATTAACTTCAAGGATGGACAAAAACATGGTGAACTGATGTAAGAATTACACACATAGTAACACACACTTACATGATCCTCCACCAGGGGGAGCCTGTCTAGTCCAAAACATGTTGAATCCAGAAAAACACTCTTCTTCTCTTTGGTGGACCAATGTTGTTTTTCTGTCTCCACTAAACGTCTTCAGCCTGTCCTCGTCTCTGAATACGTTTCCAGCAGTAAATCTAGTCAGAGTCCGTGATTGGTCAGGGACTCATGGACAAGCCTCTCTGATTGTGTCTTTGAGACTTCACACATAACAAACACTAGAGACTGTCCTTCAGGGACTTTTGTCTTCAACCTGTCAAACTCATGTCACGTGAACTTGGCTGAAGAAGAATCGTAGGTGCAGCACATTGAAAACCTCGTAGAAACAAATGATTGTTTAGTAAATGACACTGAATCTTTTCTCCTCAGAGTTGATCAGCAGAGGACAGAGGTTCTCAGTGGTCAGTCTGTCCAGCAGCATGGAGCAGACCTGGACTCCATATTTAAGGTGTGTAAATGTACAAACATGACACTACTGTTAATACTGAAGCAGAGTCCTGGGGCCTCATGTATAAACCGTGCGTACGCACAAAAAGACGGCGTACGCTTGCTTTCGCGCACAGACGGCATGTATAAAAATGTACTTGGCGTGGAAGTTTGCGCATCGCAGCGCAAACTCTCGAGCTGCCGTGAGAATTTGCAGAGAGCTCCGCAAACTCTTGTCAGGTGGAGATGCTGCAATATTAAGCTCTGAAACTTATCACAGTGTTTGAAAATAATATTATTCATGTGCTGCTCCTTCACGTTGAAAGGAGCCAGTTGAGGTGGTTCGGGCATCTGGTGAGGATGCCTCCTGGGCGCCTCCCGAGGGAGGTATATCAGGCACGTCCAGCTGGTAGGACCGGGATCCCTCAGTCGGAGCTGGTCAATGCGGCTCAGGAAAAGGAAGTTTGGGGTCCCTTGCTGAAACTGCTGCCCCCGCGACCCGGCCCCGGATAAGCGGAGGATGATGATGATGATGATGATGATGATTATTCATGTGTCTACAGTGACAAACATGAATTTTCTGTGACAAACAATACTGATACACCACGTACGTTTGAACATATGTGGATAACATCAGAGAGGACACTGAAGACGAAACTGATCCTGTGAGCAAACACACACACTACAAACCTGTGTGTGTGTGTGTGTGTGTGTGAGAGAGAAAGACTCACTTATTTACTTTGAGCAAATTACTGAAATTAATTTTCCACAGATGAATATTTTCTTTATGTAACACGGTGATGTAAACACAGCTGCTGACATGAACACATGAACACATGAACACACGTCAGTCTATAATGTTTTAAACACAAAATAAAGTTACAGACTCATTTGTTGTAAGAAAACGGGACTTGAACGTTGAGTAGAACATTTTCTTTATCCCATTTTAATCCACACGATAACGAAATAACTACGAAAAAGTTATTCCGCCACCGCTGCGCCTTTCATCGGAAGAGAAAGGCGCAGCATCCACAACACAATCAGTGACAGTAATGAATGGTTACATGGAGTAACTCCGTGAACTCTGTCTGCTTATTTTGTGCGTAATGTGTGTAGATGATGACGTGTGACACTTATAGATTGTTGAAATAATCTGTAAATTCAGCTCACATGGATCAGTCATGTCTAAACATACATGTTACACCAGAAAAAAACATGCACAGGATCAACTATCAATGCACAGCCAGTTTTTTAAGCATCAATATTAATATGAGAGCAGTCGCTGTGACCCTGACATTTAGTTCCTTTGTGTTTATCACTAATTCCAAAAAAAAACAACCAAAATAATCTATTTTTACAGATTTATACATCATAAATTGACGAGTTGATCGTGCACTTTCCTTCTTTTTCTTTTATTTCCCTCTTTCTTTGCTGCCGCAGTTGTCCTTTTTCTTCAGGACGAAGGCATTTTAGAGTCATTTCTATATTCATTTGTGGGTGGGCGTGGTGTGTTCCTCATTCATCTCCGCTCAGTTTCACGTTTGATGGGATGTATAAAGAAAAGGTGCGCAGGACTTGGCGTACGCACAGTTTTATAAATCTGAGATTTTCTTTGCGTACGTACTTTATACATTTTGTGCGTACGCCGTCTTTTAGTATGAAAGCTGCGCACTCTTTTATACATGAGGCTCCTGGTCCTGACAGTCTGGATGCTGCTCTGTGGACCTGCAAGACTTCACTCTGTCACTGATCATCTGAGGTTAAACTTCACATGTTCTGTTCCAGCTGCTGGAGGAGAACATCATCTGCTTTGTGAAGAACGAGCTGAAGAAGATCCACAAGGTTCTGGATACAGATCACACAGAAGTCTCAGAGAGTCAGAGGGAGGATGAGGAGCAGAGGAGCAGCAGAGAGGCCTTTCTGAAGATCACAGGGGACTTCTTAAGGAGGATGAAGCAGGAGAAGCTAGCTGACAGTAAGAGGACTTTTAATGTGAAAGGAAGAACATCTTATTTTCTCAATGATCAACTCACTGATTTATTTTCTTGTGTTCTGTCAGAAATCAGAGCTCCAGCTTGTCGACGTGAACTCAAATCAAACCTGAAGAAGAAGTTCCAGTGTTTGTTTGAGGGCGTAGCTAAAGCAGGAAACCCCACCCTTCTGAATGAGATCTTCACAGAGCTTTACATCACAGAGGGAGGGACTGGAGAGGTCAATGAAGAACATGAGGTCAGACAGATTGAAAGAGCTTCCTGGAAACCAGACAGACCAGAAACATCCATCAGACATGAAGACATCTTGAAAGCCTCAGCTGGAAGAGACGGACCAATCAGAAGAGTGATGACAAAGGGCGTGGCTGGCATTGGGAAAACAGTGTTAACACAGAAGTTCACTCTGGACTGGGCTGAAGACAAAAGCAACCAGGACGTACAGTTCATGTTTCCCTTCACCTTCAGAGAGCTGAATGTGCTGAAAGAGAAGAAGTTCAGTTTGGTGGAACTCATCCATCACTTCTTCACTGAAACCAAAGAAGCAGGAATCTGCAGGTTTGAAGACTTTAAGGTGGTCTTCATCTTTGATGGTCTGGACGAGTGTCGACTTCCTCTGGACTTCCACAACACTGAGATCCTGACTGACGTCACAGCGTCCACCTCAGTGGACGTGCTGCTGACAAACCTCATCAGGGGGAAACTGCTTCCCTCTGCTCGCCTCTGGATAACCACACGACCTGCAGCAGCCAATCAGATCCCTCCTGACTGTGTGGACATGGTGACAGAGGTCAGAGGGTTCACGGACCCACAGAAGGAGGACTACTTCTGGAAGAGGTTCAGAGATGAGGAGCAGGCCAGGAGGATCATCTCCCACATCCAGACATCACGAAGCCTCCACATCATGTGCCACATCCCAGTCTTCTGCTGGATCACTGCAACAGTTCTGGAGAACATGCTGAAAACCAGAGATGGAGGAGAACTGCCCAAGACCCTGACTGAGATGTACATCCACTTCCTGGTGGTTCAGTCCAAAGTGAAGAAGGTCAAATATGATGGAGGAGCTGAGACAGATCCACACTGGAGTCCAGAGAACAGGAAGATGATTGAGTCTCTGGGGAAACTGGCTTTTGAGCAGCTGCAGAAAGGAAACCTGATCTTCTATGAATCAGACCTGACAGAGTGTGGCATCGATATCACAGCAGCTTCAGTTTACTCAGGAGTCTTCACTCAGATCTTTAAAGAGGAGAGAGGCCTGTACCAGGACAAGGTCTTCTGCTTTGTCCATCTGAGTGTTCAGGAGTTTCTGGCTGCTCTTCATGTTCATCTGATCTTCATCACCTCTGGAACAAATCTGTTGTCAGAACCAACAACGAGCCAGTTGACCAGACCGTTTAGAAAAAAACCTAAACTGAATCATCTGCACCAGAGTGCTGTGGACGAGGCCTTACTGAGTCCAAATGGACACCTGGACTTGTCCCTCCGCTTCCTCCTGGGTCTTTCACTGGAGACCAATCAGAAGCTCTTAAGAGGTCTACTGACACAAACAGTAAGTGGTTCACAGACCAATCAGGAAACAGTTGAGTACATCAAGAAGAAGATCAGTGAGAATCTGTCAGCAGAGAGAAGCATCAACCTGTTCCACTGTCTGAATGAACTGAACCATCGTTCTCTTGTGGAGAAGATCCAAGAGTCCCTCACATCAGGATGCCTGTCCACAGAGACACTGTCTCCTGCTCAGTGGTCAGCTCTGGTCTTCATCTTACTGTCATCAGGAAAAGATCTGGAAGAGTTTGACCTGAAGAAATACTCTGCTTCAGAGGAGGCTCTTCTGAAGCTGCTGCCGGTGGTCAAAGCCTCCAACAAAGCTCTGTACGTGGATCAGTATATAAATATTAATAAGACATATTCTAAAGAGCACAAGACAAACATGTTTAACCTTTTGTTCATCACTGTTTTCTTCATCAGACTGAATGGCTGTAACCTCTCAGAGAGAAGCTGTGAAGCTCTGTCCTCAGTCCTCAGCTCTGTGTCCTCTAGTCTGAGACATGTGGACCTGAGTAACAACAACCTGCTGAATTCAGGAGTGAAGCTGCTGTGTGATGGACTGAAGAGTCCTTACTGTTCTCTGGAGACTCTCAGGTCAGAACTCTGACTCAGACTCTTTGCTTCTTTAGGTTCTTGTTGATGAAGGTGTTTTTTCTGAATCACTGAGTTCATCATATCTTCTTAACTCCAGTCTTTCAGGTTGTCTGGTCTCAGAGGAAGGATGTTCTTCTCTGACCTCAGCTCTGAACTCAAACCCCTCCCATCTGAGAGAACTGGACCTGAGTAACAATGACCTGCAGGATCCAGGAGTGAAGCTGCTGTGTGATGGACTGAAGAGTCCTTACTGTTCTCTGGAGACTCTCAGGTCAGAACTCTGACTCAGACTCTTTGCTTCTTTAGGTTCTTGTTGATGAAGATGTTTTTTCTGAATCACTGAGTTCATCATATCTTCTTAACTCCAGTCTTTCAGGTTGTCTGGTCTCAGAGGAAGGATGTTCTTCTCTGACCTCAGCTCTAAACTCAAACCCCTCCCATCTGAGAGAACTGGACCTGAGTAACAATGACCTGCAGGATCCAGGAGTGAAGCTGCTGTGTGATGGACTGAAGAGTCCTTACTGTTCTCTGGAGACTCTCAGGTCAGAACTCTGACTCAGACTCTTTGCTTCTTTAGGTTCTTCTTGATGAAGATGTTTTTTCTGAATCACTGAGTTCATAATATCTTCTTAACTCCAGTCTTTCAGGTTGTCTGGTCTCAGAGGAAGGATGTTCTTCTCTGACCTCAGCTCTGAACTCAAACCCCTCCCATCTGAGAGAACTGGACCTGAGTAACAATGACCTGCAGGATCCAGGAGTGAAGCTGCTGTGTGATGGACTGAAGAGTCCTCACTGTTCTCTGGAGACTCTCAGGTTGGTGCTCAGCTGATTTATATGGACAATTCTACTCTGATTATTATTATTTTATTTTTTTATAATTTATTTTTTATTGACATTCAGAAACAGACATTCACATCCGGCAAAACATACATGCATACATCTCACATCTGTTGTCTGCTCTAAATGCCTAGACAAAAAAAAACAAACAATGAAAAAAGGAAAAACACACATTAGCAACTATGTACAATTTAGGGAGTGATCCTTTTTGTATAGTACAGTCATTGGTTTGTAAAAATAAAATCATGTCTATGGAGTGTGACATATTTGACCCAGTTCCCCCAGTATGAAGCAAATTTCTCCAATTGATGGTTAACAAATGCAGTTATCCTCTCCATTTTATAGATGTCCATTGTAATGTCCATCCATAAATTTAAAGTTGGGCTCTCCTGTGACAACCATTTCCTGTTATACCCTTTTTGCAGGCCACCAGCAAGATATTTAGTAGAAGTTTATCCCCTTTCAGCCATTCCTCAGGTATGTGTCCAAAAAACATAGCCTTACTCTCGAGGAGTATTTCGCAGGTAAAGATCTCCTGTAGAGCATTATGTATCCCTCTCCAGTAGCCCTTAATGACAGGACAGTCCCAGAAAACATGGTAGTGGTCAGCATTTTGATTTCCACAGTTCCTCCAGCAGACAGGGGAATTATCATCATAGTGAGACTTCTGAGAAGGTGTAATAAAGTACCTAATCAAGCTTTTCCATCCAAATTCCCTCCACTTCTGTGAGCTGGTACATCTCCATTGATACCTCCAAATTGTTGTCCATTCTTCCTCAGATATATTTATCCCTCCTTCCTTCTCCCATTTTATTTTAATATATGAAGTAGAGTGAGATTTCAAATGAGACAGACCCTTATATAAGCATGACACAGTTTTATTAATAGCTTCCGAATCGAATAATAATAATTGAATTAGACATATGTTTATCTTTGTTAGATTTTTCATCTTTGCATTGACGTAATGCCGTAACTGCAGGTATCTATAAAAGTCTTGTTTTTCTAAAACATGTGTCCTTTTAAGCGTTTCAAAACTGAGTAACTTTCCATCTTTCATTACTCTACATAAGGCTGTTATACCGTTAGCTATCCAGTCCTTAAATCTAGAATCCAGTTTATTAGGTCTAAAATCCGAATCATAAGCACACCATTTAAGAGCCAAAATATCATTTTCAAGTTTATGTTCTTTTATAATAATTTTCCATACTTTAAGGGTCCACGCCACCCACTGATTATCAATGTTATTAATGTGGGTTTGCAAGTTATTATCAGCTAAAATTGCCTGTATGGGGATGGAGGGCATTTTTTCCTCAATGCTTTTCCATTGAGCTGTATATGACGGGTTGCACCAGCATACCACTGCTCTCATCTGCGCTGCAAAATAATAATATCTAAAATAAGGCAAGCCCCATCCTCCCTTTTGTTTAACCAGCTGTAAGGTTTTGAGGCAAACTGCTATATACCTGGATAGCAGTTTGTCCCACTCGTTAAATTGGTTTTGGTTAATCTCTATTGGCAATGTTTAAAATAAATATAAAAGTCTTGGCAATATAATCATTTTAATAGAGTCAATTATTGAACTAAGGCTAAAGAAGGGAATTAAGTTCCATCTTGCTATATCATCCTTTATTTTTTCATGTATGGGTGAATAGTTATATTCCGATAATTTTGTAAGATCTTTTGGTAGGTTGATGCCTAAGTATTTAAAGGACTCTGTTTGCCATGTCAAGGGGTAGCTACTTTTGATTTCTCTTGGTGGGCAGTAGTTATATGAGAGTATTTGGGTTTTACTCATGTTGATTTTGTACCCAGATAATTGGCCATATTGTTCAAATGCTTCCATCAATTTAGGCAGAGAGTGAGTTGGTTGCGCAAGGTATATCAAAATATCGTCTGCATAACAGGCCAATTTATATTCCGTCCCTTTAATAATGATTCCCTTAATATCTTCTTTTTGTCTGATGTACTGAGCTAGTGGTTCCAAATATAATGCGAAGAGTAGTGGTGACCATGCACAGCCCTGTCTGGTGCCCCTTTCTAGGGTAAAACTATTTGACAAATATCCATTGACCTTGACCCTGGCGGTAGGTTTGTCATATAGTGCCTGTATGGTTTTAATAATTGTATCGTGGAAGCCAATTCTATGCAACACTCTGTAGAGAAAAATCCAGTTAACCGAATCAAAGGCCTTTTCAGCATCTACGCTCATCACAATTGCTTCAGTTTGATTTCTTTGTATATGATCCATAATATGTAGTGTCTTTGGTATATTGTCTTGTGTTTGGCGTTGGTGTATGAAACCTGTCTGATCATTATGTATCAGTGTCGGCAGGAATTCTTCTAATCGTTTGGCCATAACAGAAGTAAATAATTTATAGTCCACATTAAGAACAGAGATTGGCCTAAAAGAGCCACACTCCACTTTATCCTTGCCTTCTTTTGGTATGGCTGAAATGATTGCCTCCTTCCAGCTGGGTGGCGTTTGCGCATTTTTTAAAGCCCAATTCAGAGTAGGCAGTAAAACAGGTATTAGTTCTTTTTTAAATTCCTTGTACCACTCTGCCGTGTAGCCATCAGATCCTGGTGATTTGCTTAATTTAAATCTACCAACTGCAACTTTTAATTCTTCTTCAGTTATATCCGCAGTCATCATTTTATTTTGATTTTCATCGAGAGTAGGTGAATCTAGGGAATTCAGGAAGCTGTCAATTTGGGCCACACTCCCACCTGAGACTTCAGAATATAAGGTTTTGTAAAACACTTCAAAAGCTTCCTGAATTTCATTTAGTTTATTTTGTATCGCTTTTGTCCTTGGATCCCTAATTTTATGAATTGTATTTTAGGCTATCCTTTTTTTCAATTTCCATGCCAATACTTTCATAGATTTGGAGCCACTTTCGTAGGTTTTCTGTTTCAGAAACATTAAATCTTTCTCGATTTCTTGTGTGGCCAAATTATTAATTTCATTCCTGGTGTGTCTAATTTCTCTCAATGTATTCTGTGCCAAATCTAATTTATGTTTTCCTTCTAGTATCTTTAGCTTGTTTTTTAAATCCTCTAATGTTTTATTAGGGTTCAAGCAACAAGGTTGCAAGAACCCTATTGCCTTCTAAAAGCTCGCAGTTTCTCCTTGATACCCTTCTCTCGCTCCTCACCTGTCCCTGATTATTTTTTTAATTACATGTGAATAGATTTTCTTGAACTCCTCCTCAGAATGAGTGGCTGTAAACTCTCAGAGAGAAGCTGTGAAGCTCTGTCCTCAGTCCTCAGCTCTGTGTCCTCTCGTATGAGACACGTGGACCTGAGTAACAACGACCTGCAGGATCCAGGAGTGAAGCTGCTGTGTGATGGACTGAAGAGTCCTCACTGTTCTCTGGAGACTCTCAAGTCAGAACTCTGACTCAGACTCTTTGCTTCTTTAGGTTCTTGTTGATGAAGATGTTTTTTCTGAATCACTGAGTTCATCATATCTTCTTAACTCCAGTCTGTCAGGTTGTCTGGTCTCAGAGGAAGGATGTTCTTCTCTGACCTCAGCTCTGAACTCCAACCCCTCCCATCTGAGAGAACTGGACCTGAGCTACAATCATCCAGGAGACTCAGGAGAGAAGCTGCTGTCTGCTGGACTGAAGAGTCCTCACTGGAGACTGGACACTCTCAGGTATTCTCCTCTTCCTCCTCCTTCCTCTTCATGTTCATCAGCAGTATTAAAACTTGTCAGCAGGTTCAGGTTGAAGATGTCCTGTTATTATGTTTTCCTCTGTCAGTGAGTATAACCAAACATTAGTGACACTTTTTAAACACCTGTTGTTCTTCTCCTTCTTCTGGCTCCTCCCTTTAGGGGGCGCCACAGCAGATCATCTGCCTGATAGATATTGTTCTTGTTTGACAATAAACTAGAACCAAACACTAGACTCTGGTGAGAACGAGTTAATGTCACGTAGTTCAGCCTGAGAAACGACCAGAACCATGAACTGGACAGATCATCTGCACAGAGTAGCAGCATCATGTGAGAAGTCCTGGTACTGGGTACAGAACAGTCCTGGTCCACTTCAAACAGTCTACGGTCTAACTAAAGTAAAGATGTCTTTATTCTGTGGTGTTTGTAGTGAGTTGTGTCTGTATAAACAGAAGTTGTCTTCTGTGTTGTCCACGTGGTGGCGCTGTTGAGTAAATGCGTAGCCTCCTGAAACTGTGGTCTCCGGTTCTGCAGACACCGGCCGTTTCTCAATATCCATACTTGTGCGTACTTGTGCGTACTTGCGTACTCCGGTACTGTTCAAGTGCTGTTCCAATTCTCAAGTAAGCGAACAGCGAGGACCCGGACGTATTCTCGCTCCGCCCATTTTTACCAGGTATGCATCGGAGGTGACTTGAGCGTACTTGGGATGGCCATGTATCCCAGAATGCTGAGGTATATGAACTAAGAAGAACACATTAACACAGCTAAAGTTTAATACTTAAATGTATTGATGATTGACATTAATAAGTAAACATGAGACAAGAGGGTCTCTTGGACACATGACAAGTCAGACCATACGTTTTACAATAGGCATCCTGTATAGGACAGGAAACTTGAGGGTCTGTTTTGAATATGGTTAGTTAGGAAATATAGATGTCTCTTGTTTGACTAAATGGTGATATTGTCCAATTTAAAGATCATGGGACAGTATGGTATATCCGGACCCAACTTGTTTTTCAAGTTGTTGCATTATGGAAACAGGAGAAAGGCGGGGGTCGAAACATGTGATGCCTGCAAATAAGAATGCTAGAAAATCTATATAAGGTTAGTTTTGCTTTTCTGAGGCAGAATTGTTCGGAGATTCGGCAAGAACACATTCTCCCGAGCTGCTGCAGAGCTTGGTTCTGACGCCTGACTTGTGACTAAATAAAATCCCTTTGTTCGGTACAAGTCCTGTGTCAGTGGGGTCTTTTCCTGCATCATCAACTCATCACCTATCGTTCATAAGAAGAAGGAAGCCTGACAAAAACGACATTACATTTCAGCGGAGCATAGCAGCAGATAATAGAAATATAAATCTGAAATAAATATTTTTCTTTGTTCCGGAACAAAGTTTTAACATCATTTGAGGCGAGAAATGAGTCATTTAGAAATCAAACATGTGGTTTGTGTATGAAGATATGACGTATTTATAGTTTGGCAGCGACGTTTGTCGGAGGTGATAAGCTCCGCCTCTGCGGACGCTCGGCGCTTACTGTGCCCGACACAGAGCAGCGTGACCTCGGCCTGTCCTGATGAAATGATCCGCTGGCTCAGACGTCGCTGTCATTAGATGCTCGGTGTGATCCATAGATTTGTTGTTGACGTGTTATTTTGTTTTTAATGGAAACGTTTTGACCTGACAGTTTAAAAGTTTGTATATTGTTAATGTTTTTTTTATTTTAACTTTGAATGTTAGATTTATATTAAAGTCGCACGGTCATTGTATCTGTATTTAAATATAATATTTAAATATTAGATATGTAGAGTAGTATATATTTGTACAAGTCATATATATATATATATATATATATATATATACTACTCTACAATGCTGTAATATATCTATTTTCCACATTGTATAATTTGTATTGTATATTTTAATAGAAATAAATTAATAAATGAAGTTAAATATTTAAAATGTAAAAATAATAACAACATATATATGCATTTATTAAAAGTATTTCATATGTTCATTTATCAACACCGTAGGTGGCGCTAATGAGGCTGTAGCACAGCAGCACTACAGCAGAACTACAGCAGAACAATACATACATACTTGCATACTTGAGTATTGAGAAACAACCACATACTTGTGTACTCCCGTACTTGGCAAGTATATACTCCCAGCGTACTTCTCAAGTAAGCAAGTACATACTTGCTTACTTGAGTATTGAGAAACAGCCACCGTCTTCTCTTTGAAACACACCTGTCCTTGTAGTTCATCATTGTGTCCACCAGAGTGCGTCATTAAGACAACAGTTTGGACTCATGTTGGACAGAAACTCATTCAGACTGTTTCTTCCTCCAGGATGGACCATGCTGGAGAGCAGTGGTTAAAACCTGGTCTCAGGAAGTGTAAGTATGGATTTACAGGAAATAACAACATATCAGCTGATCATCAATAAACTGCAGCTGTGTCTCGTTGTCTTCATCAGATTCATGTGAACTGGAACTGGACACAAACACAATGAGCAGAGAACTCAAACTGTCTGACGACAACAGGAAAGTGACCCGTGTGAGAGAAGATCAGTTGTATCCTGATCATCCAGACAGATTTGAGTCCTGGTCTCAGCTGCTGTGTAGACCTGGTCTGACTGGTCGCTGTTACTGGGAGGTCGAGTGGAGAGGAAGAGTTTGTATATCACTGAGTTACAGAGGAATCAAGAGGAAAGGCGACAGTTCTGACTGTTTGTTTGGACATAATGATCAGTCCTGGAGTCTGTTCTGCTCTGATGATCGTGGTAACTCTGTCCTTCACTGTAGGACAGAAACACGCATCATGTCCTCTGTCTCTCACAGGGTATCAGTGTATGTGGACTGTCTTGCTGGGACTCTGTCCTTCTACAGCGTCTCCTCTGACTCACTGATCCACCTCCACACCTTCAGGACCACATTCACTGAACCGGTTTATCCTGGGTTCCTGGTCTGGCCTGGTTCCTCAGTGTCTCTGTGTCCTCTGTAGGACATGAAGAGACAGCAGCTTCAGTGGTGGACGAGGTCAAAGCTCGTCTCAGTCATTCTTTGTTGAAACCATCAATAAATAAAGACTTAAAAAATCAACATGTCTGTCATTAACTGAGCCGCCGTCCTGCGCTGTGAGCGCCCCCTGCTGCTGAGAACCAGCCTGAAACACACAGGTTCACACACACTGAGATAAAAATAACAAAAAGTGAATGTTTGAAAGTGAAATTAAAAGATACAGAAAGTAAAATCAATTAAAAATGAATAAATGCTTTATATAAAATAAAAAGAAAGAAGTCAAAATAATATAAAATAAAATTCAAGGTTTTCAATCCAATAGAAAACAAAGTAAATAAAGATGTTAAGAGTTTGACTCTTTGTCTGAAGAACATCATCTTCTCACTGACGAGCCTTTCTGTCCCAGCATGCACTGCTTCTCCTCCTCCTCCTCTTCATGCTGCCTGACAACAGCGCCCCCTGCTGCGTGTGAGCAGAACAACACTCAGAGTTACGCACACACACACACACACATGGAAAATGAAACACACATGAGCAGATTATGCCATGAATGAGGAAGTGTGGTTTCTGCTGTGATGCAGGTGAAACTGAGTGTGCGTGACCTCAGGATGACCTCTGTCCTCCTGCTGCTCTGTGAACGACAGCGAAGAACGTGTCCACAGTGACAGGAAACTCATGACACTCAGAGGGTTTTTGCACTTTCCAAACATCATCAGTGTCTGTGGTTTCTGTTTCTGTGGCTTAATGAAGAATGACATTTTCAACATCAATAAAAACCACATCATATCACTTTAATCTACTTTGTTGTGTTGATGACGAGGTACTGACACCTAATACAATCTATGTCAGATTAAGTCTACGCTCTTTTAGGTCATAGATTAACAGCTCCATCCACTCACTCTCCCACACCAAAGCCCATAGAGAAAACCAGTGATTTTAGCTGCGGGGACACAGGAGCTGCTGGTCCTCTGCTGCCTCGTGTGGTCACTTTGTGTCACTGACGTCAATCTGAACAAAGGATTTCAAACACTGAAGTGACAAAATAAGACATTTGAACTTAGTGATGAGGCAGCAGTGTGTGTGTGTGTGTGCGTGTGTGTGTGTGACGTGTGTGCGCTGCAGGGAAACGTTTCAACTTGATTGTGTGTTGTTTGACGCGCGTCAGTATGTTAATTACACCTCAGACCCTGAGATCACACATTCCTGTCAGAAGTGTGTTGACATTATATCTGTTTATCTTATCATTACACAAGTTTGAGCTCAATCAAAGGTCTATTTAAATTTCTACTTTTTCTGACTGAAAACTGAAGTTTGTAAACCACTCACTCTCTGCACCAAACTCCAGAGAGAAATGAGTCATTTGACATGACAGCACACAGGAGTCGTTGATCCACTGCTGCCTCCTTCACTGAGTTCATATGTGGTATGATAGGACCTCGGTGTATGAAAACCACAGTGACACAAGTGACCACACGAGGCAGCAGAGAAGCATTTAAAATGGTGGCTCCAGAAAGCAAATCTTTACTCAAGTTCAATTCAATTCAATTGTATTTGTACTGCGCCAAATCATAACATCCATTATCTCAAGGCTCTGTACAAAGACATCATGGAGAAATCTGTGACAGAACCAGACTCACAGACGTGCAGCAGCTGCCTCGACCGGTTGGGGTGAAAGAGGAGAGGAGGGGGAGAGACAAGGGGGGAGAGGTAGAGACCAGGAGCAGATACACAACAACTGTATCACGTTCTAAGTTTATACAGGACACTTAGAGTCAGAGATGTGTGATGATGACATGTTCATAGGACTATGATGTCATTTATAGAAGCAGCAGCAGAGACTGTTGATACAAGTTATACTGATAAGCACTTTTAATGATGGCATCATTATAATAATGGTGATGATCTATTCACACCATATTCATATATATTCATATTCACACCCTGAGTGTGAGAGAGTGCAGTCCAGGTCTACAGCAGCATAACCAAGAGCTGCTCCAGGTTTATCAAAAAGGAAATATTCCTCTATTTAAATATTCATATTTCATTGCTCTTATGACTTCTCATGTGTGACATGTCAGGTGTCAGCCTCGTTTCACTGCTGTTATATTTAGTGTTAGTCCAGTTTAGTTCTAGTTATTTTAATCACAGAACAGGAAGTGCTGCAGGAAACGGCTTGAATTAAAAAACAGAAGAAGAAAAGAAAAGTGGCAGCAGTGACCTGTTCTAACGGAAGCATTTTTAATCTGGTCCAAGGATGAGGATGAGGATTAGACGTGAGTCATGGCGTCCGTGTGGGCGCCAGAGGAAATGAAAGACACTTATTGTGGAAGAAAGGATTTAAAAAAACAAAAAACGCAGCATCCAAGACAAGAATGTTTTTTTAGCATGAAATAACTCCAAAAAAGTTACTTGAGAAAGTTTCTGTATGTTGTTATTAACCGTTTATGTTAATAGGGTTAATCTTCAGCTATTTTTCTACATTTTCTTACATTTTATGGACTAAAAAAATACACTATATTATCACATTTATATACATATACACATATATATACAATATATGTATGTTTATTTTTCAACATTAATCAACATATGTGATTAGGAAAGGCACACGCCCGTCTATATAAGACCTTACAGCTCACAGTGCATGTCAGAGCAAATGAGAGAACTCTTCCTCGGCCTGGCCGTCCAGCTAAACTGAGCAATCGTGGGAGAAGAGCCTTGGTGAGAGAGGTAAAGAAGAACCCAAAGATCACTGTGGCTGAGCTCCAGAGATGCAGTTGGGAGATGGGAGAAAGTTCCACAAAGTCAACTATCACTGCAGCCCTCCACCAGTCAGAGCTTTATGGCAGAGTGGCCCGACGGAAGCCTCTCCTCAGTGAAAGACATATGAAAGCCTGCATAGAGTTTGCCAAAAAACACATGAAGGACTCCCAGACTATGAGAAATAAGATTTTCTGGTCTGATGAGACCAAGATTGAACTTTTTGGCGTTAATTCTAAGCGGTATGTGTGGAGAAAACCAGGCACTGCTCATCACCTGCCCATCCATCCCAACAATGAAACATGGTGGTGGCAGCATCATGCTATGGGGGTGTTTTTCAGCTGCAGGGACAGAGTGACTGGTTACAATTGAAGGAAAGATGAATGTGGCCAAGTACAGAGATATCCTGGAAGAAAACCTCTTCCAGAGTGCTCAGGACCTCAGACCGGACCGAAGGTTCACCTTCTAACAAGACAATGACCCTAAGCACACAGCTAAAAAAACGAAGGAGTGGCTTCAGAACAACTCTGTGACCATTCTTTACTGGCCCAGCCAGAGCCCTGACCTAAACCCATTGAGCATCTCTGGAGAGACCTGAAAATGGCTGTCCACCAACGTCCACCATCGTCCACCAACGTTCACCATCCAACCTGACAGAACTGGAGAGGATCTGCAAGGAAGAATGGCAGAGGATCCCCAAATCCAGGTGTGAAAAACATGTTGCATCATTCCCAAGAAGACTCATGGCTGTACTAGCTCAAAAGAAGCTTCTACTCAATACTGAGCAAAGGGTCTGAATACTTATGACCATGTGATATTTCAGTTTTTCTTTTTAATAAATTTGCAAAAATTCCTACATTTGTTTTTTTTCTGTCAAGATGGGCTGCTGATTGTACATTAATGAGAAATACAATGAACTTTTTTGATTTTAGCAAATGGCTGCAATGAAACAAAGAGTGAAAAATTTAAAGGGGTCTGAATACTTTCCCTACCCACTGAATGAAGTTGTGGCTTGCTGTTGCTCATTGCCCTTAACCTTGTCATGTTTTGAAATTAACTTATGGCTGATGTAAAGACCTAAATTAATAACAATCTATTTTTATTACAGTGGGAAAACTTGGCCGCCACAGTGGGTGACGAAGAAGAACACCACAAATTAAGGAAACAAAAATATGTGTGTAATATGTGTGTGTGTATGTTGTTATACAGTTTATTAAAAAACATTCAAAAGCCTGAAAGACTCCCACTTTGTAGCAAACCAAAGAAAACATACTGTTTGCAAAAGCTTGACAGATCATCTCAGATAGAATTAGAATTTAATCCCCTTAGGGCTGCCAAACGATAGATAGATAGATAGATAGATAGATAGATAGATAGATAGATAGATAGATATTGCATATTTCCAATAATATAAATACAATTAATTAAGCTCCAAGCAGACAAAAACGTGATCATACAGAAATAAGTTATTACTAAGAACAGACACGTGGTGGCAGCACTGTGTATGTCATAAGAAACTTCATCAATGGAATGGAATATTTATTGAAATATTGTGATCGAGGAGTAATACCACAAATAGCACGCTAGTCCATATTCTTACAAAGTGAAAATATTCAGTTAACAGTTAACAATGACTCCATCACGCAAGCTAAAATTACTTCTTCTTCTTCTTCGTCGAAGACGAATGTGTCGATCGGCAAATCAACCTCAGACGCAAGGCATGTAGTTGTTGAGGGTTTGATCCGTCAGACGGAGCGAAATCGCAAGGGTGTCCTATGTGTAATCTGGGGCCACAGCTATGCTCAGCGATAGCAGCGTCCAGCAACCAAAACGTTTGAGTTTCACATTTTTCTGGCGAGATCTGAATAATCTTTGCAACAACGAGCAAGCGAGTGATTATGTACATTCACTAAGTGAATATTATGAAAATAAAATATATATTTCTCGCTAGAAATGTAATCAAAATGCATTTTTATGCTCAAAATATAAAATATATAAATATAAAACTCAGAATATTGATTTTTTTCACTAAAAATTTGAGAAATGTCCGCCATGTTTTTTGTTCTCACGGCCGGAATCTTGAAAGTCACGTGACCTGGACACAAAAGAATAGGCAGAAGAAAATGTAACAGTCATACAATTCCAGGGCCATTATTGTAACCCCGCTACGTTTTTGCACTTAGGACCAACGTAGCCAGGGTACGTTTTTATATGAGACTGGCTTGCCTCAGACCTAAACCTCGTCAAGGATCCCGTCCTGTGATAGTGCGCTTTCACTGTTACATCGACAAAGAGTGTTGTTTTGGGCAAAGGAACACGGCAACATGACTTATTGGGGTCATAACATCGAGTTTTACGAGGACTTCAGTGCTGCAGTGGCGAAGAGGCGAGCTGCTTTCAACCAGGTGAAATCCTTGCTTTTTAAGAAAGGGATACGATTCGGCATGATCTATCCCGCCCGGCTGAGCATCACTTTCAATGGTGTGACCCACATCTTTGATTCCCCGGAACAAGCAGAGCTTTTTTACGACTCATGAAAGAGGGAACGAGCGGAACGATCGCCGATACATGTGAATTAACGATACTTTTTTTTTTTTCACTGGACTTTCCCGAGGTAAGGCGCGACCACACTGTTGAAATGGACCACAGACTATGTGCAGTACCATCTTACTTAATCTCATCTCCAGCTAAATGTGGCTAGTGTTTAATGGCCAGCTGTTTTGCTTTATTCCGCCTGTGGCTTTTGTGTTTTGTTTATATATAAAAGTCGCGTCAGGAAAACACACTTAATTCCCTTACATGTGGATATTGAAATCCACCACTGTCTTTACTTTGCATAGGGCTTGAAGTCACCAGTTTATGGCCTGAAACTATTTATTTTAGAGTATTTTCTTTGTAATTTTAAAAAGTGATTTTCTCCTATCTTTGCCTGCACATTTTAGCTGGAGGATTACATGTTTAGTCTGGCACAATTACTGGTCCTTCCTTTTTCCCGCCTTTCAGTGTTACCCCAGATTGCTTTCGTAAATAGGTGTTACAAACTTTTATATGGTGTATATTTTGGTTCATCAGGAGGTAGAATCTACTGCATGGTAAACCGGTTGTGTATACTCCTGTCCTGCAACTCGTCTTGTTCCGTTATGACGAGCTTAGGACGTAACTTGTTGGATGGTTTACAGTCTAATCACTGGCCAATGTGTTTTTGTAAGAATGTGTGCTTTTTCTTTAGTTGCTGGGAGGTTTTTTGTGTTTCTTTCTTAAGGCTCACTTCATCTGGATGCTACCGTGATGCTTATCTGGTTCTTAACCAGGATGCTCATTTATATCCTACCATTCTTATTAATATCTTTATTAATCATTCACAAGTGATTAATGGTTAGTCCAAGTATCTCCCGGAGAGGACTGAGTGGGTCGAGTATCCGTCTTGTGAGTTGGAACGTTCGCGGACTTGGGGGCCCAATTAAGCGATCCAAAGTATTTTCACACCTAAAGGGTCTTTAGTAGGTCTACACTGACATTGCTTTCCTTCAGGAGACCCATGTGCGTATAAATGATCACTGCAGAATGCGTAAACCATGGGTTGGGCAAATACTCCATTCAGCTTTCAATAGTAAATCCAGAGGTACTGCTATTATTATTAGCAAACGTATCCAGTTCTCCCCTGATCGGGTCATATCTGATCCCCACGGGCGCTGTGTTATTGTAAGTGGCACACTATATCAGACTTCAGTTGTATTGGTAAATGTTTATGCCCCTAATTGGAAAACCCGGATTTTATGACGTCCCTTTTTTCAAAAATTCCCAACTTGGATAATCATTGTGTCATTTTAGGGGGAGACCTGAACCTAGTAATAGACCCCAAACTCGACAGATCCCACCCGAAAGTACTTATACCCTCTGCCATGTGGAAGACATTATCATCTATGAGGAGCCAATTGGGCTGCGTGGATGCTTGGCGCCTGCTCCACCCATTCTCAAAAGAATTCTCTTATTTCTCTAAAGTACATCAAGTTTATTCCCGCATCGATTATTTTTTCTTAGACAGGGCTCTTCTATCTGCTGTGAAATCCATGGGATATTCTGCTATCATTATTTCTGACCATGCCCCTCACATTTTAGATTTAACACTCTCACCTTTCACTACACAACAGTGGAAGTTTAATACAGGACTACTAGCTAAAGATGAGTTCTGTGATCATATTTCCAAAAAAAAATAAATGTTTTCCTTGAGAATAATCAAACTGAGTCTACATCGCCCTCTCTATTATGGGAAACGTTAAAAGTGGTCATTAGGGGAGATGTTATCTCATACAGCACACATCTGGCTAGGAAAAGTGAACAAAAACAACAAGAGCTTATTGATGAAATCCTCAGCATAGATAGTGAATATTCAAGCTCCTCTCGTCCAGAATTGTATGCTAAAAGGGTTAAATTACAATCTGATTACGAACTTCTCTCTACAAATAAAGCAGAGTACCTTTTAAGACGAACCAAAGGGACTTACTCTGAATATGGTGACAAAGCCAGCCGTCTCCTTGCCCTCCAACTTAAACGTCAGTCAGCCTCAAACTTCATATCAAAAATATATGACTCCTCTTATTCCCTAACTCACAGCCCAGCTGAAATAAACTCCACCTTCGCTTCCTATTATTTGAACCTGTATCAGTCCGAACCTCCTGCAAATAGGACTACAATGGATAATTTCGTGGATAACATTAATATACCTACCATAGATCCTCGTATTAAAGAGGAGTTGGAAAAACCTATACAGTGTGAAGAATTAACTTCTTGTCTTAAATTAATACAAAATAACAAAGCTCCAGGGCTGGATGGATTTCCGGTTGACTTCTATAAAAAGTTCTCCCACCAACTTGCTCCTTTGTTATTAGACATGTTTAACTCATTGGCTGCCAGCCATTGTCCAGAGTCAAGAAACGGGCAGGTCATATCTCTGCAGATCCATCACATCCCGGAAACAACCTGTTTGAACTTCTTCCCTCTGGCAGGCGTTACAGAACACTGTACACCAAAACTGCACAAGACACAAGACACAAGAAGAGTTTTTTCCCCCAGGCTGTCACACTAATGAATACTTGATCAGTTTATTTATTCACTATTTTGCACCTTATCTTTTATATACATAAATATATATATTTAAAAATAGACCGGACCTCTGGACACCTTATTTATTCACTTTGTACTACACTCTTTTTAAATGATTGTTCTTTGTTCTTTCAAGTTGAATGTATGTTAAGTTATGTTGATGTTTATGTATGTTCATGTTTATGTTTAATGTACAGCGTGTGCTGGATAAAACCGGAGTCAAATTCCTTGTATGTGTTCACATACTTGGCCAATAAAGCTGATTCTGATTCTGATTCAGAGCAGAGAGCTCCATACTGCCAGCCGTTTTAGAGCATTTTGACCAATCTTTCAAGACCCACAGAATATTGTGTTCTATGACTATGTAAACTATGAAAATACCGTATGAAAGAGTAGGCTCTCTTCTTTCATCTGGAAAAAATGTTTGTATCTACCTTTTTCCGTTCACTAGTAATTGGCATTAGAACATAGGCTGATTTCACCAAAAACACAGTTTTTGACCAAAAAGCTGAGAAAATGAGCTTTTTGTGAAAAGAAGCATGTCAAGCAGATCAGTGACTTTGGGGCTAAAAGTTTTAGCTTTAGTGACACCTCAAACATCTGAACAGTGTTGTTTTCCTTCTATAAAACAACAAATACAACACTAAAAAGAGCTTTTGATGGCAAAACAATAATTTATTACCTGTTCATGTCTCCTCTCATAGATACTACAAACCTCACAATCACTCACAGCATCACCATAACCTGTCCTCACTTATCTATCCCACCCGCTCCACACACATCCAACACCTTGTCGCAGGGGGCCTGTGGAACTGCCAGTCAGCTACCCGCAAGACTGAGTTCATCTCCGGCTTTGCTACTGAGCAATGCCTGGACTTCCTTGCTCTCACTGAGACTTGGATAACACCCTCCAACACAGCCACCCCTGCAGCTCTCTCCTCCGCCTACTCCTTCTCCCACACACCCAGATCCACTGGAAGAGGTGGCCGGACAGGTCTGCTCATCAACCCCAACTGGACTTTCACTCTTTACCCACTGCCACACTTCTCTTCACAGTCGTTTGAATTTCATGCTGTAACTGTAACTCACCCAGTCAAACTAATCATTATTGTCATCTACCGTCCACCAGGCCCATTGGGACACTTCTTGGAGGAACTAGATGTCCTCCTCTCAAACATCCCAGAAAATGGCCCACCACTTGTTCTTCTTGGTGACTTCAACATCCAGTCAGAGAAGTCATTGGATCTACTTCTTCTACTTTCGTCTCTTTCTCTCTCACTTGAACCCTCTCCACCAACTCACAAAGCTGGCAACCACCTTGACCTCATCTTCACCAGAAACTGCTCCACCTCCGACCTCACGGTAACTCCACTTCATGTCTCTGATCATTTCTTCATTTCCTACTCTCTCCCACTCTCCCAATCTGATGATCTCATCTCATCAGATACTGCACTTGTCCGTCGCAACATTCGCTCTCTCTCTCCCTCCTCTCTCTCCTCAACTGTTCTATCAGCACTTCCTTCAGCTGACTCCTTCTCCCTCATGCATCCCAACTCTGCCACAGACACATTCCTCTATACTCTGTCCTCCTCTCTTGACTCTCTCTGTCCTCTTACTTCACGGCGGGTTCGTAAGTCCTCCCCAGCCCCGTGGTTGTCGGACTCAGTGCGTGCTGAGAGAGCCACGATATGGGCAGCAGAAAGGAAATGGAGGAAATCAAAACACCCTGACGACCTGCTTTCCTATCACTCTCTTTTCTCCACCTTCACTGCCTCTATCTCTGCAGCCAAACAATCTTTCTATCACACTAAAATTCAATCCTCTTTTTCTAACCCCAAAAAACTTTTCTCGATCTTCTCTAACCTGCTTGACCACCCCCCACCCCCCCTCCTCCCTCCTCCCTTCTACCAATTCACTTTGTCAACTACTTCACAAAAAAAGTAGATGACATTCGCTCTTCTTTCTCAACCCCACCTCCTGATCTCACCACTCTAACAACCACAAATTCAGCTCCTTCGCTATCCTCTTTCACCCCTCTATCTCAGGATCAAGTTCTTTCCCTAATAACCTCTGCCCACCCTACTTCCTGCCCCCTTGACCCTATCCCCTCTCACCTTCTTCAGTCAATCGCTTCTGATCTTCTTCCTTTCCTCACCCACCTCATTAACACATCTCTATCATCTGGTTACTTCCCGGACTCTCTTAAAGAGGCCAGAGTGACCCCCCCCCCCTTAAAAAACCCACCCTTGACCCGTCTGAAGTAAATAACTACAGACCTGTCTCTCTTCTTCCTTTTCTCTCCAAAACTCTGGAGCGTGCTATCTTTAATCAACTCTCCTCCTACCTTCACCGGAACAACCTTCTTGTCTGGTTTTAAAGCAGGTCACTCGACCGAAACTGCACTTCTTGCTGTCACTGAGCAACTCCACACTGCCAGGGCTGCCTCTCTCTCCTCTGTGCTCATCCTCTTGGACCTTTCTGCAGCGTTTGACACAGTTAACCACCAGATCCTTATTTCCTCCCTTCAAGAACTAGGTGTCTCAGGATCTGCACTTACCCTACTCTCGTCCTATCTTCAAAACCGAACATACAGAGTAACCTGGAGAGGATCTGTGTCGGAACCCTGTCCTCTAGCTACTGGGGTCCCTCAGGGTTCTGTCTTGGGCCCTCTCCTCTTCTGTCTATACACCAACTCTCTTGGTTCTGTTATTCTCTCTCATGGTTTTTCCTATCACAGCTACGCCGACGACACCCAACTCATTCTCTCTTTTCCCAGCTCCGACACACATGTAGCAGAACGGATCTCCGCTTGTCTGACCGACATCTCTCAGTGGATGTCTGACCATCACCTGAAACTCAATCTCGACAAGACTGAGTTTATTTTTCTCCCAGGAAAGGGCTCTCCCACCACAGACCTAACCATCACCCTCGACAACTCTGTGGTAACTCCGTCTCATACCGCAAGGAACCTGGGTGTGACACTTGATGACCATCTCTCCCTCACTGCCAACATTGCTGCAACAGCTCGATCTTGCAGATACATGTTGTACAACATCAGAAGGATACGGCCTCTTCTAACCCAGAAGGCGGCACAGGTTCTGGTCCAGGCTCTTGTCATCTCACGCTTGGATTACTGCAACTCCCTCCTGGCTGGTCTCCCTGCGTCTGCCATACGACCCCTGCAACTCATCCAGAATGCAGCAGCTCGACTGGTCTTCAACTTACCAAAATTCTCCCACACTACACCTCTCCTCCGCTCCCTTCACTGGCTTCCTGTAGCTGCTCGCATCCGCTTCAAGACTCTAGTGCTTGCGTTCCATGCTACAAACGGATCCGGTCCAGCCTACATCCAGGACATTATCAAAACCTACACCCCAGCCCGCCCACTCCGCTCTGCATCGGCAAACCGGCTCGTTGCCCCCTCACTGAGAGGATCACAGAGGCATTCACAGAACTCGAGATTGTTCACTGTCCTCGCTCCCAAATGGTGGAACGAGCTCCCCATCGACATCCGGACAGTGGAAAGCCTCCACATCTTTCGCCGCCGACTAAAAACACATTTCTTCCGACTCTACCTCGACTAAGACGATGACGACGACGACAAAAAAAACCAAAAAACAAAACAAACAAAAAAAAAAAAACGTATACATCGCACTTACGACTAGCACTTCATAGTTTGGTGTACTTGAAGCTCTTACTTACTTCTAGCTCTTATTTGTACCCAAATGTTTAAATGCACTTATTGTAAGTCGCTTTGGATAAAAGCGTCTGCTAAATGACATGTAATGTAATGTAATATTTTTTGGAAGAAACTAATGTCACTCCCTGGGGGTGCATAGACATTCAGTAAGGTAATTGGATTCCCATCTATCTTACCCTTTACTTAAAATAAACGTGCCCTCTTTATCACCCATTTCGAATACTTTTTCAAAATGTAGCTTGTTTGAAATGAGAATAGCAACTCCTCTTCTATGCCCTGATTTGTATGAAGAAAAAAACAGATTTGTAAAGCCCCTTTTCTTTAGCTTTATATGCTCCTTGTCTGTCAAATGGGTCTCTTGTAAATAAACCACATGGGCTTGTTCTGTTCTCACTTTAGATAGGATTTTACTACGTTTAACTGGATTCAACAGCCCATTGACATTAAACGAAATGAATTTTAATTTGTCACTAGCCATACTTATTTACTTGTAAGTGTACTCTGACTCAGACTCTTTGCTTCTTTAGGTTCTTGTTGATGAAGATGTTTTTCCTGAATCACTGAGTTCATCATATCTTCTTAACTCCAGTCTGTCAGGTTGTCTGGTCTCAGAGGAAGGATGTTCTTCTCTGACCTCAGCTCTGAACTCCAACCCCTCCCATCTGAGAGAACTGGACCTGAGCTACAATCATCCAGGAGACTCAGGAGAGAAGCTGCTGTCTGCTGGACTGAAGAGTCCTCACTGGAGACTGGACACTCTCAGGTATTCTCCTCTTCCTCCTCCTCCTTCCTCTTCATGTTCATCAGCAGTATTCAAACTTGTCAGCAGGTTCAGGTTGAAGATGTCCTGTTATTATGTTTTCCTCTGTCAGTGAGTATAACCAAACATTAGTGACACTTTTTAAACACCTCGTGAGAACGAGTGAATGTCACGTAGTTCAGCCTGAGAAACGACCAGAACCCTGAACTGGACAGATCATCTGCACAGAGTAGCAGCATCATGTGAGAAGTCCTGGTACTGGGTACAGAACAGTCCTGGTCCACTTCAAACAGTCTACGGTCAAACTAAAGTAAAGATGTCTTTATTCTGTGGTGTTTGTAGTGAGTTGTGTACGAGATGTTCGTCATCTAACAGCTACAATCAAGTTGTTCTTCATTCTTCATTCAACGGTGAAAACACACAAGTTTTGGAAGCAGCAGTAACAGCGACGAGCCTCCGCAGCAGCAGCTGCATAAGTAGCCATGTGTTTCCTCTGTGACGCGCAGCTGAAAAAACCACGAAAGCACTGGAAACTAGGTATCGATTCAAGCAAGTGATCAAACAACCGTAATTCAAATACAAAGTTTATGGTTTTTAGACCCACAATACTGCGATTTGAAACATTGTAAAAAATACAAATTAAACCCCTCATTTTTATCTATTTTCTTTGTTTACTTGGTTTGTGCTGGGCCAACTTGTTGCTGGTTTACTCGTGGTGGGTTTCAAATGTATAAACAGAAGTTGTCTTCTGTGTTGTCCACGTGGTGGCGCTGTTGAGTAAATGCGTAGCCTCCTGAAACTGTGGTCTCTGGTTCTGCAGACACCGGCCGTTTCTCAATATCCATACTTGTGCGTACTTGTGCATACTTGCGTACTCTGGTACTGTTCAAGTGCTGTTCCAATTCTCAAGTAAGCGAACAGCGAGGACCCGGAAGTATTCTCGCTCCGCCCATTTTTACCAGGTATGCATCGGAGGTGACTTAAGCGTACTTGGGATGGCCATGTATCCCAGAATACTGAAGTATATGAACTAAGAAGAACACATTAACACAGCTAAAGTTTAATACTTAAATGTATTGATGATTGACATTAATAAGTAAACATGAGACAAGAGGGTCTCTTGGACACATGACAAGTCAGACCATACGTTTTACAATAGGCATTCTGTATAGGACAGGAAACTTGAGGGTCTGTTTTGTATATGGTTAGTTAGGAAATATAGATGTCTCTTGTTTGACTAAATGGTGATATTGTCCAATTTAAAGATCATGGGACAGTATGGTATATCCGGACCCAACTTGTTTTTCAAGTTGTTGCATTATGGAAACAGGAGAAAGGCGGGGGTCGAAACATGTGATGCCTGCAAATAAGAATCTTAGAAAATCTATATAAGGTTAGTTTTGCTTTTCTGAGGCAGAATTGTTCGGAGATTCGGCAAGAACACATTCTCCCGAGCTGCTGCAGAGCTTGGTTCTGACGCCTGACTTGTGACTAAATAAAATCCCTTTGTTCGGTACAAGTCCTGTGTCAGTGGGGTCTTCTCCTGCATCATCAACTCATCACCTATCGTTCATAAGAAGAAGGAAGCCTGACAAAAACGACATTACATTTGGGCGGAGCATAGCAGCAGATAATAGAAATAGAAATCTGAAATAAATATTTTTCTTTGTCCCGGAACAAAGTTATAACATCATTTGAGGCGAGAAATGAGTCATTTAGAAATCAAACATGTGGTTTGTGTATGAAGATATGACGTATTTATAGTTTGGCAGCGACGTTTGTCGGAGGTGATAAGCTCCGCCTCTGCGGACGCTCGGCGCTCACTGTGCCCGGCACAGAGCAGCGTGACCTCGGCCTGTCCTGATGAAATGATCCGCTGGCTCAGACGTCGCTGTCATTAGATGCTCGGTGTGATCCATAGATTTGTTGTTGACGTGTTATTTTGTTTTTAATGGAAACGTTTTGACCTGACAGTTTAAAAGTTTGTATATTGTTAATGTTTTTTTTTATTTTAACTTTGAATGTTAGATTTATATTAAAGTCGCACGGTCATTGTATCTGTATTTAAATATAATATGTAAATATTAGATATGTAGAGTAGTATATATTTGTACAAGTCATATATATATACTACTCCACAATGCTGTAATATATCTATTTTCCACATTGTATAATTTGTATTGTATTTTTTAATAGAAATAAATTAATAAATTAAGTTAAATATTTAAAATGTAAAAATAATAACAACATATATATGCATTTATTAAAAGTATTTCATATGTTCATTTATCAACACCGTAGGTGGCGCTAATGAGGCTGCAGCACTGCAGCACTACAGCAGAACTACAGCAGAACAATACATACATACTTGCATACTTGAGTATTGAGAAACAACCACATACTTGTGTACTCCCGTACTTGGCAAGTATATACTCCCAGCGTACTTCTCAAGTATATACTTCCCAAGTAAGCAAGTACATACTTGCTTACTTGAGTATTGAGAAACAGCCACCGTCTTCTCTTTGAAACACACCTGTCCTTGTAGTTCATCATTGTGTCCACCAGAGTGCGTCATTAAGACAACAGTTTGGACTCATGTTGGACAGAAACTCATTCAGACTGTTTCTTCCTCCAGGATGGACCATGCTGGAGAGCAGAGGTTAAAACCTGGTCTCAGGAAGTGTAAGTATGGATTTACAGGAAATAACAACATATCAGCTGATCATCAATAAACTGCAGCTGTGTCTCGTTGTCTTCATCAGATTCATGTGAACTGGAACTGGACACAAACACAATGCACAGAAAACTCAAACTGTCTGACGACAACAGGAAAGTGACCTTTGTGAGAGAAGATCAGTCGTATCCTGATCATCCAGACAGATTTAAGTCCTGGTCTCAGCTGCTGTGTAGACCTGGTCTGACTGGTCGCTGTTACTGGGAGGTCGAGTGGAGAGGAAGAGTTTGTATATCACTGAGTTACAGAGGAATCAAGAGGAAAGGCGACAGTTCTGACTGTTTGTTTGGACATAATGATCAGTCCTGGAGTCTGTTCTGCTCTGATGATCGTGGTAACTCTGTCCTTCACTGTAGGACAGAAACACGCATCATGTCCTCTGTCTCTCACAGGGTATCAGTGTATGTGGACTGTCTTGCTGGGACTCTGTCCTTCTACAGCGTCTCCTCTGACTCACTGATCCACCTCCACACCTTCAGGACCACATTCACTGAACCGGTTTATCCTGGGTTCCTGCTCTGGCATGGTTCCTCAGTGTCTCTGTGTCCTCTGTAGGACATGAAGAGACAGCAGCTTCAGTGGTGGACGAGGTCAAAGCTCGTCTCAGTCATTCTTTGTTGAAACCATCAATAAATAAAGACTTAAAAAATCAACATGTCTGTCATTAACTGAGCCGCCGTCCTGCGCTGTGAGCGCCCCCTGCTGCTGAGAACCAGCCTGAAACACACAGGTTCACACACACTGAGATCAAAATAACAAAAAGTGAATGTTTGAAAGTGAAATTAAAAGATACAGAAAGTAAAATCAATTAAAAATGAATAAATGCTTTATATAAAATAAAAAGAAAGAAGTCAAAATAATATAAAATAAAATTCAAGGTTTTCAATCAAATAGAAAACAAAGTAAATAAAGATGTTAAGAGTTTGACTCTTTGTCTGAAGAACATCATCTTCTCACTGACGAGCCTTTCTGTCCCAGCATGCACTGCTTCTCCTCCTCCTCCTCTTCATGCTGCCTGACAACAGCGCCCCCTGCTGCGTGTGAGCAGAACAACACTCAGAGTTACGCACACACACACACACACATGGAAAATGAAACACACATGAGCAGATTATGCCATGAATGAGGAAGTGTGGTTTCTGCTGTGATGCAGGTGAAACTGAGTGTGCGTGACCTCAGGATGACCTCTGTCCTCCTGCTGCTCTGTGAACGACAGCGAAGAACGTGTCCACAGTGACAGGAAACTCATGACACTCAGAGGGTTTTTGCACTTTCCAAACATCATCAGTGTCTGTGGTTTCTGTTTCTGTGGCTTAATGAAGAATGACATTTTCAACATCAATAAAAACCACATCATATCACTTTAATCTACTTTGTTGTGTTGATGACGAGGTACTGACACCTAATACAATCTATGTCAGATTAAGTCTACGCTCTTTTAGGTCATAGATTAACAGCTCCATCCACTCACTCTCCCACACCAAAGCCCATAGAGAAAACCAGTGATTTTAGCTGCGGGGACACAGGAGCTGCTGGTCCTCTGCTGCCTCGTGTGGTCACTTTGTGTCACTGACGTCAATCTGAACAAAGGATTTTGTGTGTGTGTGTGTGAGTGAGTGAGTTTGTGTGTGTGTGTCTGTGTGTGTGTGTGAGTGTGTGTGTGTGCGTGTGTGTGTGTGTGTCTGTGTATATGTGTGTGTGTGTGTGTGTGTGTGTGTGTGTGTGTGTGTATGTGTGTGATGCGTGTTCGCTGCAGGGAAACGTTTCAACTTGATTGTGTGTTGTTTGACGCGCGTCAGTACGTTAATTACACCTCAGACCCTGAGATCACACATTCCTGTCAGAAGTGTGTTGACATTATATCTGTTTATCTTATCATTACACGAGTTTGAGCTCAATTAAAGGTCTATTTAAATTTCTCCTTTTTCTGACTGAAAACTGAAGTTTGTAAACCACTCACTCTCTGCACCAAACTCCAGAGAGAAATGAGTCATTTGACATGACAGCACACAGGAGTCGTTGATCCACTGCTGCCTCCTTCACTGAGTTCATATGTGGTATGATAGGACCTCGGTGTATGAAAACCACAGTGACACAAGTGACCACACGAGGCAGCAGAGAAGCATTTAAAATGGTGGCTCCAGAAAGCAAATCTTTACTCAAGATCAATTCAATTCAATTTTATTTGTACTGCGCCAAATCATAACATCCATTATCTCAAGGCTCTGTACAAAGACATCATGGAGAAATCTGTGACAGAACCAGACTCACAGACGTGCAGCAGCTGCCTCGACCGGTTGGGGTGAAAGAGGAGAGGAGGGGGAGAGACAAGGGGGGAGAGGTAGAGACCAGGAGCAGATACACAACAACTGTATCACGTTCTAAGTTTATACAGGACACTTAGAGTCAGAGATGTGTGATGATGACATGTTCATAGGACTATGATGTCATTTATAGAAGCAGCAGCAGAGACTGTTGATACAAGTTATACTGATAAGCACTTTTAATGATGGCATCATTATAATAATGCTGATGATCTATTCACACCATATTCATATATATTCATATTCACACCCTGAGTGTGAGAGAGTGCAGTCCAGGTCTACAGCAGCATAACCAAGAGCTGCTCCAGGTTTATCAAAAAGGAAATATTCCTCTATTTAAATATTCATATTTCATTGCTCTTATGACTTCTCATGTGTGACATGTCAGGTGTCAGCCTCGTTTCACAGCTGTTATATTTAGTGTTAGTCCAGTTTAGTTCTAGTTATTTTAATCACAGAACAGGAAGTGCTGCAGGAAACGGCTTGAATTAAAAAACAGAAGAAGAAAAGAAAAGTGGCAGCAGTGACCTGTTCTAACGGAAGCATTTTTAATCTGGTCCAAGGATGAGGATGAGGATTTGACGTGAGTCATGGCGTCCGTGTGGGCGCCAGAGGAAATGAAAGACACTTATGGTGGAAGAAAGTATTTAAAAAAACAAAAAACGCAGCATCCAAGACAAGAATGTTTTTTTTTGCATGAAATAACTCAAAAAAAGTTACTTGAGAAAGTTTATGTATGTTGTATTTTTTTTGTGTTTCCATTAGCAACAGTACAAAAATTACCAGCCCCAAGTTTGTCCAACAGTGAGATAAAGACGTGAAAATGTTCTGGAGATATCGTAGACTAAAACTGACATAGTTTTTATCAGGTTTTCACAGAGGAAACTGAAGTTTGTAAACCACACACACACACACACACACACACACACTCACACACTCTCCCACACACACACACACACATACTGGTTTATATGGTTACTGGGGACCAACTTTTTAATCATCACCTGCGGGGACCACCCTTTCTAGAGGTGTTAGAGGTATGAAAAAAATTCAGCTCACTTATCAGTGTGTAGTTAGCTCATACATGGCTTAAAATCTTTAAATTTTCATTGAAATGTTCTCCCCTCTCCGGGAACCATCACCTTACCGTGGTGGAGAGGTTTGAGTGCCCCTGTGATTCTGAGAGCTGTGTTGTCTGGAGCCTAGTGCTCCTGGTAGGGTCTCCCAAGGCAAATTGGTCTCAGGGGAGGGGCCTGACGAAGAATGGTTCAAAGACCTCATGAAAAAACAACAGAGGAAACAACAGAGGCCGTCTTGGCCTGGAGCCAGGCCAAGACGGAGGGCCCGTGAGCGAACGCCTGGTGGCCGGGTCTACCACGGGGCCCGGCCGGGCACAGCCCGAACAAGTCCCGTGGCCTCTTCATCGTCCTCCTGTGGACCCACCACCTGCAGGGAGATCGACTGGGGTCGGGTGCGCTGCCACATGGGTGGCAGTGAAGGTCGGGGATCTCGACGTACTGGACCTGGGCGGCAGAAGCTGGTTCTGGGGACATGGAACGTCACCTCGCTGTGGGGGAAAGAGCCGGAGCTTGTGCGGGAGATGGAGCGCTACCAATTAGATCTGGTGGGGCTTACCTCCACGCATAGCCTTGGCTCTGGAACCACACTCCTGGATAGGGGTTGGAAGTTATTCTTCTCTGGAGTTGCCCAGGGTGTAAGGTGCCGGGCGGGTGTGGGGATACTCACAAGCCCCCGGCTGAGCGCCGCTGTGTTGGAGTTTACCCCGGTGGACGAGAGGGTCGCCTCCCTGCGCCTTAGGGTTGCGGGGGGGGAAGCCCTGACTGCTGTTTGTGCTTATGCACTGAACAGCAGCTCGGAGTCCCCGGCCTTCTTGGAGGCCCTAGATGGAGTCCTGCAAGGGGCTCCGTCGGGGGACTCCATAGTTCTGCTGGGAGATTTCAACGTGCACGTGGGCAGCGATGGGGAAACCTGGAGAGGCGTGATTGGGAAGAACGGCCTACCTGATCTAAATCAGAGTGGTCATTTGTTATTGGATTTCTGTGCAAGTCATGGACTATCCATAACAAACACCATGTTCGAGCATAAGGACGCTCATAAGTGTACTTGGTACCAGAGTGTCCTTGGCCGAAGGTCGATGATCGATTTTGTGATCGTTTCATCTGATCTAAGGCCGCATGTTCTGGACACTCGGGTGAAGAGAGGGGCAGAGCTGTCAACTGATCACCATCTGGTGGTGAGTTGGGTCAGAGGATGGGGGAGGACTCTGGATAGACCTGGTAAACCCAAACGTGTAGTGCGGATGAACTGGGAACGTCTGGAGGATGCCCCTGTCCGAGAGGCCTTCAACTCTCACCTCCGGCGGAGCTTTTCCTGTATCTCTGTGGAGGCTGGGGACATTGAACCTGAATGGGCAGTGTTTAAAGACTCTATTGTGAAAGCTGTAGTGGAGAGCTGTGGCTCCAGGGCTTTAGGTGCCTCAAGGGGCGGTAACCCTCGAACATCGTGGTGGACACCGGTGGTCAGGGAAGCTGTCTGACTGAAGAAGGAGTGTTTCCGGAATATGTTATCCCGGAGGACTCCTGAGGCAGTTGCAAGGTATCGACAGGCCCGAAGGGCGGCAGCCTCTGCTGTGGCAGACGCAAAGCAGCGGGTATGGGAGAAGTTCGGAGAGGACATGGAGAAGGGCTATCGGTCAGCACCATGGCGTTTCTGGAAAACCATTCGGGGCCTCAGGAGGGGAAAGAGGGGGACCATCCAAGCTGTGTACAGTAAGGATGGGACACTGTTGACCTCGACTGAGGAGGTAACCGGACGGTGGAAGGATAACTTTGAGGAACTCCTGAATCCGACATCTGCACCCTCTGTGGTGGAGGCAGAGAGGGAGGCTGATGGGGGATCATCGTGTGGAGGGGTGTGGAGGGGCTGTCTTGGATGACACGTCTCTTCAACATTGCGTGGAGGTCGGAGTCAGTGCCGAAGGAGTGGCAAACTGGGGTGGTGGCCCCCCTTTTCAAAAAGAGGGACCTGAGAGTGTGTGCCAATTACCGGGGCATCACACTTCTCAGCCTCCCTGGTAAGGTTTACTCCAAGGTACTGGAAAGGAGGGTTCGACCGGTAGTCGAACCTCAGACTCAAGAGGAACAATGCGGATTCCGTCCTGGTCGTCGCACAACGGACCAGCTCTTTACTCTTGCAGGGATCCTGGAGGGGGCCTGGGAGTACGCCCATCCGGTCTACATGTGTTTTGTGGACCTGGAGAAGGCGTATGATCGGGTTCCCAGGGAGATACTGTGGGAGGTGCTGCGGGAGTATGGGGTGAGGGGGGCACTACTTAGGGCCATCCAATCCCTATACGCCCAAAGTATGAGCTGTGTCAGGGTTCTCAGCACTAAATCAGGCCTGTTTCCTGTGGGTGTTGGCCTTCGTCAGGGCTGCGCTTTATCACCAATCCTGTTTGTGATTTTCATGGACGTGGGGGAGAGGGGTTGTGGTTTGGTGGGCTTGAGATCACGTCGCTGCTTTTTGCAGATGATGTGGTCCTCATGGCTTCGTCGGCCTGCGACCTTCAGCGCTCACTGGATCGGTTCGTGGCCGAGTGTGAAGCGGTCGGGATGAGGATCAGCACCTCTAAGTCTGAGGCCATGGCTCTTAGCAGGAAACCGGTGGATTGCCTTCTCCGGGTAGGGAATGACTCCTTGCCCCAGGTGAAGGAGTTCAAGTATCTCGGGAGTCTTGTTCACGAGTGAGGGGACGAGGGAGCCGGAGATGGGCCGGAGAATCGGAGCGGCTGGTGCGGTACTGCATTCGCTTTACCGCACGGTTGTGACGAAAAGGGAGCTGAGCCGGAAGGCAAAGCTCTCGATCTACCGGTCAGTCTTCGTTCCTATCCTCACCTATGGTCATGAAGGTTGGGTCATGACCGAAAGAACGAGATCGCGGGTACAAGCGGCCGAAATGGGATTCCTCAGGAGAGTGGCTGGCTTTTCCCTTAGAGATAGGGTGAGAAGCTCGGTCATCCAGGGGGAGCTCGGAGTAGAACCGCTGCTCCTTCAAAGGAGCCAGTTGAGGTGGTTCGGGCATCTGGTGAGGATGCCTCCTGGGCGCCTCCCGATGGAGGTATATCAGGCACGTCCAGCTGGGAGGAGGCCTCGGGGTAGACCTAGGACAAGGTGGAGAGATTACATCTCCACTCTGGCCTGGGAACGCCTCGGGATCCCTCAGTCGGAGCTGGTCAATGCGGCTCAGGAAAAGGAAGTTTGGAGTCCCTTGCTGAAACTGCTGCCCCCGCGACCCGGCCCCGGATAAGCGGAGGATGATGATGATGATGATGATGTTCTCCCCATCCTTTTTGGGGACCTCTGAAAAATCTAGTCACCGTGTTAATAGGGGACCAAATTTGCATATCATTTGCATCTTTCACACTATCATACTTCTTTGTGGGGACCATGCTGGAATTATAAGTATCACATTTATTATCAATATTATTGTAATAATAATAATAATAACAGTAATAATAATAAATCATGCATCTTTTGCAATTTACGTTTGATATAACTATGTAAAGGTCAAACCACAAATTATAACATTTGATTAACTAAACATTGTAGGACCCATCAGAGAGAGAGAGGGAGAGAGAGAGAGAGAGAGTGGAGGTACCATGTAGGAGGAGTCGGGCAACCCATCCATTTCTCACCTGACACAAAAGCCTTCTACCTGCCACCTGGACGATGGTGTGTGGTCCACTGGCAAAGTAGCAACAGCACATGATATTAGTACAGTATGAAGCACATTATGTGAACTGTTGGGTTTCTCTGCTCTCCATAATTTATTATTATCGTTATTATTATTAGTTCATTTTTATATTTGATTTGTTTTAGTTATTTTCTACAGGACTTTGTTTCAGCTGTTGTATTTTAAAGTGCTTTATAAATAATGTTGGATTCGACATCATCACCCCTTCATGTGATGTAGTCCTTAGTAATGAATATCAAGGGCCAACTCCTAATCAAATTGAAGATGTCCACTGTTTAATGAACAGAGTTAAAGCCAGAATTAAAGCCAACAGTGAAAATAAACAATACAACTTCAGAACCAGCCTTTTCATTTGTCATCACCTTACAAATTACGCTGGACTTTCTTTTTGTAGGCTGTGATGCGGTTATACACATAATATTTCAACGTTTGCCAGTCACGGTTCTTAAGAGCTGCAGGCTCAGCCCTTAAACATTTCTCACAGTCATTCTTTGTTGGTACAATGCAAGAAGTGATAAACTGCTTCATGTTCCTTTCAACAGCTTTTACCTCTTCCTCCTGCCATGTTCTTTTTTGAGTAGATTTACCTGTAAGTGGGCAGAAAAAAGAGATGTAAACACAAATAGACCTTATACCTATGCAGCACATTTCTTGTTTTTTGCCACCATACAAAACACTGAACATGGGTGCATTCACCATTTCACACACATTCATACACAGGTAGCTGATACCACCTTCTCATCAGGAGCAATAGCCATTCACACACTGAAGGGAGAGTCATTAGGAGCTATTTGGAGTTTAGTCTCTGGATCAAGGACAACTTCACTGCAGGGTTGAACTGCGCTATGTTAGAATGAAAAAGATAAAAAAAAAAGAAAGAATAATCACCTTTGACAGACGTCACAGCTCTGAGTTCGTCATCCTTTCCTGATGGTGGCTTGCTTCTCTTGCTTGTTGATGGGACTTTATTCCTCGCCTCTGATGACGATTCCAACAAAAAGTAAATAATATATTCATCAGGTATACAGATAGAGGGAGATGCATGAAAAGCAGATGCCTCTGTGCAGCATGACTTATTGAATGCTTGATGAGGGTTAAAAATGTGAACTTAAATTCATCTATTGAAGAGCTGTAGTTCTGCAATGGCATTACATGTACATTTTAACACAATATAAATGATGATAATGTTTGATGTTCTTTGTATATTAACAGTTATATTTCATCCTTCTTAGTGAGGCTTTTGAATTACATTGAATCATGAAACAAAGCTAGTTAAGTAAGCAGGTAACAAAATGTCAGCACTTAGTATTAGTATCAGCACCACTGTTTCCGTCCAATTCTTCTTACTATCCATACATCCAATTTGTAATTTATTCAGGTTCACAGGCGCTGTGACCAAGGCCATATTTAGGTTTATGTGAATTGGGCTACTGTGTCTGCAATATTGTCTCTTGCTGAACACCCTGTTGCCATTCCTCTTTTAGTTTTTTTGTCACTGTAGAGCTGAAGAACTACATAGGCCTGTCTTCAGGAGGGGGCAGTAGAAGCTAGAGCCAATTCTATTTATCTTAAAATGCAGCTATATGTGAGTTGGGCAGCTGTGTTCTGATGAAGAGAAGGACATGTTTAAGATGTTTATCTGTTACTACAAAAAACCTTCAACAGGTGTCACAGCTCCAACGCTGTCATCCTCTGCTGATGATAGTTTGTGTCTCTTGTGTAGTGGTGGGATGTCATTTTCCTCTGTAGGTGGAAGAGTCTCTTCTGCCAAAGACTCTAGGAAAAAAGTACATGACATATTGAATAAACATATTCCATATGTATGTCAGTATACATATGTGTACAAAAGACAGCTGACAACTATTAGCATCAGAATTTGTAAATACAGAATTTAAGTTCTGCTTAATATCTTCAAACAGCTGGTTGAAGTGTGAAGTGAGTCGTTATGTCGTCTTCCAAAATAAATGCACATCGAAAATGGTGACCGTGATTTATGCTGATGGTCTCATAGTAGAGCTGAAACAATTAATTGATTACTAAATTAATCGAAAACTATTTTGATAATCAATTAATTGGTTTGAAGCTTTTTTCATGATTAAAACAAGATTTCCAATTGTTTAAACTTCTCTAATGTGAGTATTTTCTTAATTTCTTTGCTCTGGATAACAAAGAATCATTAAAAGTTGATCATTTTGGTTTGTTGACATTTGAGAACATCATCATTTCCAAGTTTGATAAACACCAATCAACATTTTTAACTTTTTCCAATATTTTTCTAATGTTTTCTAATATTTTATGGACCAAACGATTAATCGAGATGAATCGATTATAAAAATAGTCGTTACAGCTCTATCTCATGCTGCTCTGACCAGAGTAATCAACTAAAGGTAAAGGTTCTGGACAGAAGCTTTAACTTGAGATTTATGAATGCATACCTTGAGATGAATAGTGTCCTTCTCTGGTCTCATCCGTCTCATCTGTCTCATCATGACAAAGAACTGTGTCTGTGGGAGACACAAAAAGAAGAGTATAATGTCAGCAAACTAAAATAAAATCATGATGGACAAAAGAAAAACGACAACATACCATCTGGACCTATGGTGATTTCATCCAGGTTCTTGCAGTCTTCCTATTTCTCGCATCTTTTCACGCACACACTGTTGATTCTTGGCGGACATCCCACCCTTGTTCAATAGGTGCTGTCCAACTTGGATGATGACATTATCATTTTTCACAACATCGGTGATCGGATCAGGAATCATGGCACTGATGACTCCCCACATCTGTTTACCGATGTGCGAAGGCACAGGTTGCATGAATGTGCACATGGACTGAACACGATTCTTTCCTGGTTTGACAGGTACGGATGCAGGCTGAAGTTTGCAACTTCGCATGTGTCGCCACAGGACTTTTCGCGTAAAAAGTGCTTGGCAGTATGCACAGTGCATGAAATCCTTCCCCTGTGCATCTTTAGTTGGGTGTTTAAATGGAACCAACTCCCCTTTCCCTGACTCTATAACAGCAGCATTGTGGGCATAGTTGCCTCTGTTGCGAATGTACTCTAGCTGTTTCTTTCTCTCCAAGGAACCTTTTGGTAAACTAAGAGCTTTAGCCACATCCAGTTTATTATGGTGTGCACGTTCTAGATGTCTTGCCATCTTTGCATAGGCCTTCTTACAATACAAGCAATACTGTTTCTTGTTGTACACTCTATTGCCATTTCTCTTTTGGCAAGCTTGCACAACTATGGTGTCAATTGCATCCTGACTTGAACAGGGTTCTTCATTCACACTGATGTCAGATGTACTGCTGTTGTATCTCAAGCTTTCAAGGTGTGGTGTCGTGGTGTCACACACTGGAGGACACGATTCAGATTCAGAGTCATGACATAATTCAGTCAGGGGCCACGGTTTTGTCACTTTTAGTGGTGGAATTTGGCACATACTCATCACCACTATCTGATGTAGAATCATATAATTCATCAGGGTCTTCGAAATCTGTTTTTTCCATCTAAAAACACATTAATGGACTTAGTTGATAGAGTGTATATTTGACATTAATAGCATACAATGTATCATTTAAACATAATTACATTAAGTGCAGTATGATACGACATTTCAATCAGCTTACTACTGATCCAGACATGAAATTGAGTACTTACTATGATACTTTTTGTCCGTCTAAGTTTTGGGACAAAAGTCCCATCTTCATTTCCGACGTCTGTCACAATCTGTGATGAATAGCAAAACAACAGACCATTAAAACATCTTAGACATGTTTGTAAAGAGTCAACAATGGTTACCAAATCAGAATTATTCTATTGTAGGAATATTTAAAGGCGTTAACACTGGCATTGTTTCTGCAAATGGTTTATACAGTATTGCCTCTATTCTCAGTTTATCTCAAGATAGGGAAAGTATTATTATTCATATTACTATTTATTTTACTAAAGACACAGCTCTGAAATTAGATACATGGTAAGAGAAACCAAATATGAGAGATGAATTATCAACTGCAGTGATTCTTGCTGCTTTGTGAACCACTTGCTGATTTCACACTAACTGAAGGAACAAGCTTTGTGGGGACATGTCAAACACACACTCGAGTCACCACTTGTGGGGACCGCTTGTTAAGATTGAAGCAAGTCAAGACTTCACACAATCTACAAGCTCACACTGAGGGGAAAGTGTGTTGTGGGGACGTCGTAAATGCCCCTGAATAGAAGGATATTTTATCAAATGTACAATCTCTACAAAGGTAAAATTGTGTCCAGAAATTCCCATCATCATTAGCCATCTTTCAGCATAATGTGAAATTAGTGTAAGGGATTGACTCAGGACAGAGCCCTGATCTGAAGTAAATCAGTTTCCATTAGTTTAAATAAGTTTCAAATTAGTCACTGTCATTCACTAAGTTATTCCAAAACATTTGAAAATAGTGCAGAAGTTCCACATACTTGAATTCTCCAGGGGCAGTCATCCCCTCCGTAGTCATAGGTCATTTCCTCCCCCTCATTAATGTCTTTGATGGCGAAAAGACACAAGAGCGGCTTTCCATCTACATCGATCTTTTTCATCCTAAAGTTTGGGCCTTTGTGCTGATCATTAACTAGTCGCCCCAATGAATTGTCTTCTCTTGAGGCATCAATGCTTAGAAGGACAAATAGAAGGGAAAGGGAGTGAACCCATTTCATATTCATATGTACAGTTCCTCTACATAGAAATGCTATTGACATACATGTTAACATATGGTACAACTTGATCAATTGTCCAAATCTTTCGTCTTCTTTGGGCTTCAGCATCATTGATCATATCATCCCTGTATTCCACTACAAATTCTCCGCAGCAGAATGTCTTTCTGGCAAATACTCCTCGTCCTTTAAAAACAACAAGATATTTTTAGTGGAACAGGAAATATCATCTACTCAAATTCTCAATTACTTGTAGAAATTAAAACGCAAAATACCACATCTCACAATGTCTTACCTTTCTCTGCATTTATGTATTTCACCTCCAGTTTTGATGTTTTATCCATCTTTGAGAGAACATGATGGATGGCATCATTTGTCGGACTGAGCCTTGGTGGCATTTCAAACTGCAGACAAACATCTACAAATAAGAGAGTCTCGAGCTTCAGTTATTGTCAAATAATACGATTCTAAACTACTGACAATATGTTGTTTCTTATAATTAGACATTTGATAAACAGAGGGACTGCAAATTTAAAAAGCTTGGAAAAAAAATTCCATGTCCACTCTGGCACTTCAGGTCATATCACATCACTTCACTTTTCAAACTATTACTTAATTTTTTACTAAATCTGTTGTGTGAAGAAACATTTAATTCCCACTTTGCTAGCTCAATATTACTAACTTCCTATTGTTAGCTCACGTGATCGTCGCGTCATAACCAATTGCAAGCACCTGGACACGTAGCACTGAGCTAAAAAAAAAACCGTAGCACTTAGCTACGCTGCTTTATAATTAACGAGTGTGATTAACATCCTTAACAGACAGTTTTTATCAATAAACCGCGTCACACGGCACAAAACTCTACAATGATTGAATAGGTTGCATTTTATGAGAAATACTGCGGCACTTACCAAACACAATCGTCTCCAATCTGGATTCTGATCTGTGTGAACTTGTGCACGAAGCGAGAGAGGTTGTTTACTGTTAAGCTGCGGTCAAACGTACAGCCGGCTTCCTGTGTGATTTCAAAATAAAAGCCTTTCGCCGGAAGTCAGAGTTGCACATATACCCCATCGTATTATATTGCAGAATGATATCTCAGGTACAGAGCCTCTTTTATTAAACACTATTAAATAGTTTTTCTACAACTTCTCCTCCACACTCAACAACTGTATGTCTTGTTGTGCAACTCTGTTATGTAGAATGACAAATTACCTTCAAATGCTCTTGAGTATTTTTTATGCTGCATCTGTCATTCACATAAAGTGCAAACCCCCCTTCCTTCTTCTTCTTCTTCTCATTGTTATGCTTGTGCAGCTGCAAAAACAACATTTCCAATAAAACACTGAACATTTCATTTGCTCCTTAAAACCTTACTAATGGGGACCAGGAAGTGGGCGGTCCTAACCATATTTGGAAGATGCGTGTGTGTGAAGTGGAAGGTGCGATTACCAGCGAAGGCCTTTAGGGGGAGCAGCTTCTCTCACACTCACACAAAAAAATACAGAAAAATGTTTTGGTCCCCAGACTGTCAGCGGTCCCCACACAGTGACTGTGTAAACAGACCGATGTCCCCACAATGTGATAATTACCAGAGCACACACACACACACACACACACACACTCTCCCACTCACACACACACAAACACTCTCACACACACACAGATGCACATACTCTCCCACACACACACACACTCACTCTCCCACTCACACACACAAACACTCTCACACACACACAGATGCACGCACTCTCCCACACACACACACACACACAAACTCTCCCACACACACACACACACTCACTCTCCCACACACACACACACACAGGAGCTGCTGGTCCTCTGCTGCCTCGTGGGGCCACTTTGTGTCACTGACGTCAATCTGAACAAAGGATTTTAAATGCTGAAGTGACAAAATAAGACATTTGAACTTAGTGATGTCTGTGTGTGTGTGTGTGTGTGTGTGTGTGAGTGAGTGTGAGTGTGTGTGTGTGTGTGCCACTCCACTCCACAGAACTACAAAAGCAGACGTCACTTTTATAACTTTGAAAAGTGTAAGATGTCAAATTAAATCAGAGAAGAAAAAAACAAACATGTGACATATTTCATCAGCACATTGGTGTGTGGAAACCTCACGTCCAGTGGTGACATCACACTGAGTTTCTTCTGAGAAGAAGAAACGCTGAGTCATGTTCCATCAGCTCCTCCCCCCTCTTTTGTCCCTCTAAGAGGGGCTCTAGACAGCGGGACACGTCCAGTCATGTCCCAGCATGTTGGACAGTCTGTCTAACATCTGGTAAAAGACAGACGTTGAAAAGGGACGACCCGCCAAATTAAAAGTCCCTTATGGCACTTTTTTGTGAAGGAAATTTGAAGTTGTCAAACTTTTTCTATGTGTAAAATATTTAAAAAAAAGAAAATAAGTGTTTATGAATGATTTATTCTTATTTTTCAGCTTCTTAAATGTGAATATTTTACTCCACACAACAAGGAAATCATTCGATCAATAATCATTAAATCAACATTTCCAGGTTTGGGTAACAATCTTCAGCTTTTTTTCTACATTTTCTTACATTTTATGGACCAAAAAATACACTATATTATCACATTTATATATATATACACATATATATACAATATATATGTGTATATATATATTGTATATACAACTTTACAGCGAAAAAGTGTAAAAAAAATTACAGTTTGCCCACGTGTGAAGCCCCTCCCCCATCACAGGTCACAGTCATGGATGTATTATAAGAACTGTTCACATAGCCGAAAGGCATCATGGGGGGTAACACTACTGCGCATGCTCATGCTCTACACAACCAGGAAATAAACGCAGAAGTCAGAAACTTTTTTGGCATATGTGCTGAGTGAGCAACTCCATAGGAATGAACACAACCAGAGGGGCGGTGCTCTATCCAGTTCTTATAAAACATCCATGATTCCAGTCCATAACTTAAAAGTATTAAAGGTATTTTCAGGTCGATTTAAGTTAGTGTCCACACACACACACACACACACACACAGATGAACAGTGGGTGTAGTTTCACTCACACTTTGGTTTTAATCTCCTGCAGAACGTTAAAGGTGAGATTTACTGTGACACTGAAGCGTTTTTCTCAAACCAGACATTTGTCGTGTTTTTGTTTTAATGAACCAAAGTATCAAAAACAAAAGGATGGAAGAAGACGTTGCAGTTTATTCACAGACACACGCAGACGCCTGCGTCTCTTTAACCATGTGAGAGCGGGCGACGGGTAAACGAGCCTCTGTCTGCACTTAAATAAAAACAAACAACACGTTTCCTCGTCTGCAGGGCGTGACAGATAACACACACACACACACACACCAGAGTCAGACGAGTTAAAGACGCCTCGCTGCCGACGCCACATTTATCAACTGATTGTTTTGCAAATCGATGGGATAGCTTTCATTTATTTCCTGCATGGCCAATTGTATAGAATTGATATCCTTTTCATTTAAGCCTGTCATTTTTACATGCTGTATTTGTGCTACTTCTGTATTTTGTCCCAGATGCTATATGTTGAATTGTTGTATTTTCATTTTATTTTATGTAAAGCACTTTGAATCACCTTGTGCTAAAATGTGCTATATAAAGTTGCCTTGCCTACATTTTTGATAATAATAGGCTACATTTAATCAAAGTATTTTACATGACTCATCACATTTATCATACAATTGATGGTAGATTATTACATGACGAAATGCAATGTTGGTTATCATTCTATAGGAAAAAATCATATGACGGATCTATTGATTGTAAAAAAGTTATTATTTATCTAGAATCATTTTAGCAAATCAAGCAATTCAATGGAGACGAGGACCCCTATTACAGTAAGTGAATGCAGGTGACAGCAAATCAATCATCTAATTGTGGTTTGGTGTACACATTCAATCTTTTATTTTCAATGCCTCAATTTCCTTTTATTATATTTTTTTGCTAATTAGTTTAATTTTGTATTTATTTGTGTCTTATTTTTTATTATATTTTATTTTGGTGATAGTGTTCTTTAATGTACTTATAGATAATATATAATTATTAGTGTAAATCATTTCTTTAATACATTTTATTATTTGATGTTTTACATATTATTTTATCATTCCATGACAGTTGTGTGTCTATGTTTCTGTCTATTGGACATTCTTTGATCATAGATGGTGCTAAGCTTCACTTTTAGCCTGCTACAGACCAGGTTTGCCCGGCAGCATAAGTTACCATGGTTACTTGGCTGGCATTCACATTAGCCACCTTGGTGGAACAGGGTTGAGGCTCAGATTGATGGAACGGAAACCTGAGCCACAGTTATGGCTTAGCCATGGTTGAGGCTTAGCCAGAGTCATAGTTTCCATGGTTACTGAGTTGGGGCTAATCTCAGCCTCTTTAATGGAACGGAACTCTCACTCCTATTAGCCAGACTTGGCCATTTAAGCTTGGCTTTGCCTTTAGCCTGCTTGATGGAATACCCCCCTGAGCATGAACCAACAGGCCATCACCCCACGGCCCTCGGCAGGGACCGGGGCAACGCGACACCGTTGGTTCCATCCGAAAAGGTGCAGAAATGACGAGGGCAATAAATAAATCAAGACCAACCTCCCCAGGGAAAGATAAGATATGCAATATAATGCTAAAACAACTAGGAGAGAGAGCATTATTAAAGTTGCTGCTATTGTACAACAAGGTATGGAAAGAGGGAAGATTACCAAGTGCCTGGAAAGAAGCAGTAGTGGTCCCCATAAGAACACCCAGTGAGGATCCCACACAACCCACTAGTTACAGGCCAATAGCCTTAACATCAAATCTGTGCAAAATAATGGAAAGGATGATAACAGAAAGATTAACTTATGATCTTGAAAAACGAGAAATGCTGGAAAATTATCAAAGTGGTTTTAGAAAAGGAAGAAATACAATGAATGCAGTGATAAGGCTAGAGACAGAGATAAGAAAGGCACAGGCAAATAAAGAAGCAGTAGTGGCAGTGTTTTTTGATATTGAGAAAGCATATGATATGATGTGGAAGGAAGGATTATTAATAAAGCTGTGCAAGATGGGTATAAGAGGAAGGGTGTACAACTGGATTAAATAGAGAATGAGACCCCTCAAGGGAGTGTGATTAGCCCTTTACTCTTTACAGTAATGATCAATGACGTGTTCTCAAAAGTACCAGAGGAGATAGGTAGGTCACTCTTTGTGGATGATGGGGCCTTGTGGAAAAGAGGAAGGAATGTGGCATATGTTGTGGGCAAAGTACAAGGGGCTATTGATGAGGTGGTGGAGTGGGGCTATGACTGGGGATGCCAGTTCTCAGTGGAAAAAAACCTAGACAGTGTATTTTAGCAGGAAACGAAGAGAGGAAGGAATGAAACTGAAAATGTACGGGAATGAGCTGCAAAGAGTTGGAACATTTACATTTGTGGGTGTAGTGTTTGACTCACAGTTAACATGGGCAGGGCATATTGGTAGAATAGAAGAGAAATGCAAAAAAGTGATCAATGTGTTGCGATGGTTGACAGGTAGGAGTTGGGGAGCTAGTTGCTCGGCACTGAAAAGAGTGTATGTGGCTTTAATACCATCAGTGTTTGATTATGGCAGCATTGCCCATGGGTCAGCTGCTAGATCAAGGCTTAAGAAGCTGGATGTGATTCAGGCACAGGCGCTGAGAGTCTGCAGTGGGGCTGTTAAGACAACGCCAGTACCTGCGTTACAGGTAGAGATGGGAGAGGTGCCTCTGGGGCTGAGAAGGAAGCAGTTGATGGGAAATTACTGGGCGAATTTGAAGGGACACATTGATTCTCACCCGACGAAAGTGGTACTGCAGGAGTGCTGGGAGAATGGGAAGAGTCAGAGGGAAAATCAGAGGGAGAGTAGGAAAGGAATTGGCAAATGAACTGGGAGTCTTAGCGGTGAGAATAAGCCCCACAATAGTCTGTAGTCCAGCAACACCATTATGGATGCTTGAGGGCCCGAAAATAGACTGGCATCTGTTAGAAATTAAAAGAAAAGGAAAGGGTCAAATAGATTTGGTAGGTGCGTTTGAACGTCATGTAATGGGAGAGTATGGAGACTTTGTGCTGATATATACAGATGGGGCTAGGGAACCTGAAACAGGAGTGACAGGATTAGGGGTGGCTGTGCCAGAGAGGAGGATTGGGCTAAGTAGGAGAACATCGAATATGTTGGGGGTCTACACGGTGGAGATGCTGGCAGTGTTGGTAGCTCTAAGCTGGGTGGAAGAGGCCAGACACAACAGGGTACTGATTTGCTCAGATTCCTCGTCAGTTCTGTGGAGCATGAATTCATTTCATTCTAATAGCCGACAGGACATGTTGTATGAAATATTGCAGTCAGTTACTAGAGTAATGAACAGAGGACGTCAGGTTGGATTTATGTGGGTACCAGCGCATGTAGGAGTGAGGGGGAATGAGAGGGCAGATAAATTGGCAAAGAGGGCATTAAGGAAAGAAAGAGTGGAAATGGAAATGAGTGTTAGTAAGGCTGAGGTTAAGAGTGTCATCTGGGGGGAAAACAACCACATGTGGCAAGAGAGGTGGGATAGAAAGGGTAGAGGGAGGCATTTATATCAAATACAGAACAGTGTTAGGGTCAATAGGGTAGGTATGGGACACAGGAGAGAGGAGGTTGTGATAATGAGGTTGAGGCTAGGGCACTGTGCACTGAATAAATCACTTAAATTGGCAGGGAAACATCAGACAGGACTGTGTGAGAGGTGTCAGGAAGAGGAGGAATCTGTGGAACATGTACTTTTGAGGTGTAGGGCATATGAGGCAAATAGAGAGGTGATGAAAAATAATCTAAGGAAATTAGGGGATCAACAATTTCATTTAAAGGGAGTAATGGAAACGAGTGAGAAATGTTAACAGGATGATTATGTAGGAGCAGCAAGTGCGCACCCTTGACGGTCTACAAATGTTGCTGGAAACTGGCAAAACAGGTTCATTAAGGAGACAATCCTTGACTAGTCCCCATAGAAAACCATGTCACCATAGTATCACGCAGGCTTGCTGTGATGACTCCGCCCACTTTGAGGAGGCGCTATGAAGTCACGGAAAACAACATGGCTGATACTAAACTGAGTCGAGTCGATTAGAGTAAAGTTGAGATCAGAGCAGTTATTTGATCACATTCATCACATTTCCTTCAGATGAGACTTGAGAAAACTTTGGTCTGTGGTTTGTTTCCTGTTCAGCAGCAGAATCACTTCACAGACGTTCAGCAGCTTCATGACGATCATTTCCTGCTTTCACAAGGTAACGAAACTAAACTCATCTCATCACACGTGACTTTGAGTGGACGTGATGTTTTTACTGTGAAGCTCATGAATCTCACGTCACTGACTCTTGTTCAGTGACTGAGGTTTTTACACAGAATGAATTGACCCTGTAGTGACTTAGAGAGGCTTAAATGTCTGGTGTAATACTGCAAACTTGTCTTATTATGGGATGTGAACATGTCCTGGTTCCTCTGAACGTGAAGAAGGCCCAACCCTTTTGAAGCAGCTCTGCTGACACAGTATAAATGCTGACATCTGCTGGTTGACATGTGATATTACACACTGGAATCACGTGGATGCTCAGAACCCACGAGCTGAACTTCTGTATGGTCTTAATTCACTGAGTGATGGTTTGACATCAAACATATTTAAATGTAACATCTATAAACACAAACTCTTGTTAACGACCAGATGTTGTTTGGAGCTCAAACGTCACCTGGTTGTAACAAAAGACTTTTCTACAAGTTCACTGTGTTTGTTTTTGTAGAGAGAGTCGTGTTCCTTTGTCACAGCTAATGAATCAATCATGGAGTAAAAGTGACAGCTACAGTGAAAAGTGGAATTTCCTGTTCAATAATTCCTAAGATATGAACTCGTTTTCTTTTACTTTGACCTTTGTCTGAAAAGTGGATCCTCTCTCAGCTAACTTGGCTAGTGCTGCTAACTGCAAAACAATCACTTCCCTGTTACAGATCCATCATGTTCTTATGACTAAAGTCCGCCTCCTCTGACTCACTCTGTCACCATCAGCTGTTTAGTTTATTTCACATATAAACAATATAAAAAAACACATAGACGATAACACATAAAAGTACATGTGACGTGCAGCAGAAACACGGATTGAAAAAGAAATGCACTGAAGATGAAAAAGTTGTAACTTTTTGTCGACGTGATGTTTTTACTGTGAAGCTCATGAATCTCACGTCACTGATTCTGTTGTTCAGCGACTAAAATGTTTGTAAATCACTGGTTTAGAGGACATTTGTGCTTTTGGTGAAAGAGAAGTTCTGCTGGACTGAAAGATCAGATAGTGACTGATAATTTTATGTTTCCGGTGAAAACAGATTATAGCCATTGTAGGTGAAAAAAAAGGATCCAGAGGACGAGGTCATATTTTGATAAGATTTAAGAAACTAAAGTTAAATGAAACGTTTATTCTCAATCGTCACAATTAACGACATCTCTTCAAAGTCCAGATGTTTAACATACATATGTATCTATCTATTGGGCAGCTTCTTACCTGACCACCAGAGGGCGGGCTCTTCTGTTAAACCAGTGGACTCACCTGCAGTGAAGGTCAAATCTTTTTAACGGCTCTTTGAAATGAACCAGTAACTGGGTGACTGACAGTCCATTATTAGCATAAACCAATGGGCTGTGCCGATTGTTCAGTCAGCCAATGAGGGTCATGTCGGCCAATTCTGTAGTTAAAAAAAGTCTTCTTGCTGACCGGCCCACATTAGGTCAATGTGGTCCACCCATGTCAGCAGAACTTGTAATGAGCGAGTTTTATTCTCCCAGCAGGTGGCGCTCTGCTATGAATCAGATCAAGGCCAGTGAAGAGGAAGCTCCGCCCTCTAAAACCACTCTGTGTGAGGAACATGAGGGTCAGAGGTGAGATGAGGATCTCATGGCTCACATGCTTGGGTTTGGGTAAAGTGATCTGACTGAAGATGTGGAAGTCTTAAATGTGTTAATCAGTGTAGTGTTTGACACCATCTGGGTCACACTCAACCATTTCTGACACAAACCTGTTTTCCTTGTGTCTCCTGATACTGTAGATCATTAATGAGATCAATCAGAGCAGATGTTGTATTTTCATGTCATGTCCTGTGTTTGTAGGAGGATCCATCAACAGGGACCAGACTCTGCCAGACCTAGACCTGGACCCAGCTGTGTGTCCATGAAGAGTGACCAGTCTATAGGTCGTATTATTAGCTTTAAGGATGGACAAAAACATGGTGAACTGATGTAAGAATTTCACACATAGTAACACACACTTACATGATCCTCCACCAGGGGGAGCCTGTCTAGTCCAAAACATGTTGAATCCAGAAAAACACTCTTCTTCTCTTTGGTGGACCAATGTTGTTTTTCTGTCTCCACTAAACGTCTTCAGCCTGTCCTCGTCTCTGAATACGTTTCCAGCAGTAAATCTAGTCAGAGTCCGTGATTGGTCAGGGACTCATGGACAAGCCTCTCTGATTGTGTCTATGAGACTTCACATATAACAAACACTAGAGACTGTCCTTCAGGGACTTTTGTCTTCAACCTGTCAAACTCATGTCATGTGAACTTGGCTGAAGAAGAATCGTAGGTGCAGCACATTGAAAACCTGGTAGAAACAAATGATTGTTTAGTAAATGACACTGAATCTTTTCTCCTCAGAGTTGATCAGCAGAGGACAGAGGTTCTCAGTGGTCAGTCTGTCCAGCAGCATGGAGCAGACCTGGACTCCATATTTAAGGTGTGTAAATGTACAAACATGACACTACTGTTAATACTGAAGCAGAGTCCTGGGGCCTCATGTATAAACCGTGCGTACGCACAAAAAGACGGCGTACGCTTGCTTTCAAGCACAGACGGCATGTATAAAAATGGACTTGGTGTGGAAGTTTGCGCATCGCAGCGCAAACTCTCGAGCTGCCGTGAGAATTTGCCGAGAGCTCCGCAAACTCTTGTCAGGTGGAGACGCTGCAATGTTAAGCTCTGAAACTTATCACAGTGTTTGAAAATAATATTATTAATGTGTCTACAGTGACAAACATGAATTTTCTGTGACAAACAATACTGATACACCACGTACGTTTGAACATATGTGGATAACATCAGAGAGGACACTGAAGACGAAACTGATCCTGTGAGCGAACACACACACTACAAACGTGTGTGTGTGCATGTGTGTGTGTGAGGGAGACTCACTTATTTACTTTGAGCAAATTACTGAAATTAATTTTCCACAGATGAATATTTTCTTTATGTAACACAGTGATGTAAACACAGCTGCTGACATGAACACATGAACACACGTGAGTCTATAATGTTTTAAACACATAATAAAGTTACAGACTCATTTGTTGTAAGAAAACGGGACTTGAACGTTGAGTAGAACATTTTATTTATTCCATTTTAATCCACACGATAACGAAATGACTACGAAAAAGTTATTCCGCCACCGCTGCGCCTTTCATCGGAAGAGAAAGGCGCAGCGGTGCGCGCTCGTCAGCCACTGGAGACTCCGGAACACCGGCATCGTCTTCCTCCCTCTTCCTCCCTCCCCAGCATACTGCGGTCAAGCCAGCCGTGGTTCGCGTTTGCCTGGTCAAATCAGCCGCCCGTTTTTTTCTAGTGCGCGAATCTACTAACGTTTACGGTAATCGTAATGAAACGGCACTGAAGAGCTTGGAGGGACTGTTAGGAATTCAAGATTCATACTGCTGGACTGAGTAGTATCCAGCGGCAGCCCCGGAGAGCAACAACCGGGAACAACACCCCGGTGTTATTTATTTATTTATTTATTTATTTATTTAAACTTAGTTTACACACCGAAACAGAGGATTCTGCCAGAAAACTCAAAGAAGAAGAAGAAATGAAGAGAAAACTAGAAAGTAGTGAACTAAATACTTCCCCGACTACCTGCAGGCATAATATGAGGTACTTCCACTGTGTACTTTTTGAGTAATCCTCTGTCGAAATCCGTAACAGAGGACAAGATTAAGTCTAATTCGCCCTACTTCGACATGGAATAAGAAGCTTATTTTCCATAAGTAGTCAGTGATTCACACACTATAGAACTTAGTGTGTGAGTTTCATAAATCTGAGATTTTCTTTGCGTACGTACTTTATAAATTTTGTGCGTACGCCGTCTTTTAGTATGAAAGCTGCGCACTCTTTTATACATGAGGCTCCTGGTCCTGACAGTCTGGATGCTGCTCTGTGGACCTGCAGGACTTCACTCTGTCACTGATCATCTGAGGTTAAACTTCACATGTTCTGTTCCAGCTGCTGGAGGAGAACATCATCTGCTTTGTGAAGAACGAGCTGAAGAAGATCCACAAGGTTCTGGATACAGATCACGCAGAAGTCTCAGAGAGTCAGAGGGAGGATGAGGAGCAGAGGAGCAGCAGAGAGGCCTTTCTGAAGATCACAGAGGACTTCTTAAGGAGGATGAAGCAGGAGAAGCTAGCTGACAGTAAGAGGACTTTTAATGTGAAAGGAAGAACATCTTATTTCCTCAATGATCCACTCACTGATTTATTTTCTTGTGTTCTGTCAGAAATCAGAGGTCCAGCTTGTCGACGTGAACTCAAATCAAACCTGAAGAAGAAGTTCCAGTGTTTGTTTGAGGGCGTGGCTAAAGCAGGAAACCCCACCCTTCTGAATGAAATCTTCACAGAGCTCTACATCACAGAGGGAGGGACTGGAGAGGTCAATGAAGAACATGAGGTCAGACAGATTGAAAGAGCTTCCTGGAAACCAGACAGACCAGAAACATCCATCAGACAAGAAGACATCTTTAAAGCCTCAGCGGGAAGAGACGGACCAATCAGAAGAGTGATGACAAAGGGCGTGGCTGGCATTGGGAAAACCGTGTTAACACAGAAGTTCACTCTGGACTGGGCTGAAAACAAAAGCAACCAGGACGTACAGTTCATGTTTCCCTTCACCTTCAGAGAGCTGAATGTGCTGAAAGAGAAGAAGTTCAGTTTGGTGGAACTCATCCATCAATTCTTCACTGAAACCAAAGAAGCAGGAATCTGCAGGTTTGAAGACTTTAAGGTGGTCTTCATCTTTGATGGTCTGGACGAGTGTCGACTTCCTCTGGACTTCCACAACACTGAGATCCTGACTGACGTCACAGCGTCCACCTCAGTGGACGTGCTGCTGACAAACCTCATCAGGGGGAAACTGCTTCCCTCTGCTCGCCTCTGGATAACCACACGACCTGCAGCAGCCAATCAGATCCCTCCTGACTGTGTGGACATGGTGACAGAGGTCAGAGGGTTCACAGACCCACAGAAGGAGGACTACTTCAGGAAGAGGTTCAGAGATGAGGAGCAGGCCAGGAGGATCATCTCCCACATCCAGACATCACGAAGCCTCCACATCATGTGCCACATCCCAGTCTTCTGCTGGATCACTGCAACAGTTCTGGAGAACATGCTGAAAACCAGAGATGGAGGACAACTGCCCAAGACCCTGACTGAGATGTACATCCACTTCCTGGTGGTTCAGTCCAAAGTGAAGAGGGTCAAATATGATGGAGGAGCTGAGACAGATCCACACTGGAGTCCAGAGAACAGGAAGATGATTAAGTCTCTGGGGAAACTGGCTTTTGAGCAGCTGCAGAAAGGAAACCTGATCTTCTATGAATCAGACCTGACAGAGTGTGGCATCGATATTACAGCAGCTTCAGTTTACTCAGGAGTCTTCACTCAGATCTTTAAAGAGGAGAGAGGCCTGTACCAGGACAAGGTCTTCTGCTTTGTCCATCTGAGTGTTCAGGAGTTTCTGGCTGCTCTTCATGTTCATCTGACCTTCATCACCTCTGGAACAAATCTGTTGTCAGAACCAACAACGAGCCAGTGGTCCAGACCGTTTAGAAAAAAACCTAAACTGAATCATCTGCACCAGAGTGCTGTGGACGAGGCCTTACTGAGTCCAAATGGACACCTGGACTTGTTTCTCCGCTTCCTCCTGGGTCTTTCACTGGAGACCAATCAGAAGCTCTTAAGAGGTCTACTGAAACAAACAGGAAGTGGTTCACAGACCAATAAGAAAACAGTTGAGTACATCAAGAAGAAGATCAGTGAGAATCTGTCAGCAGAGAGAAGCATCAACCTGTTCCACTGTCTGAATGAACTGAACCATCGTTCTCTTGTGGGGGAGATCCAAGAGTCCCTCACATCAGGACGCCTGTCCACAAAGACACTGTCTCCTGCTCAGTGGTCAGCTCTGGTCTTCATCTTACTGTCATCAGGAAAAGATCTGGAAGAGTTTGACCTGAAGAAATACTCTGCTTCAGAGGAGGCTCTTCTGAAGCTGCTGCCGGTGGTCAAAGCCTCCAACAAAGCTCTGTACATGGATCAGTATATAAATATTAATAAGACATATTTTAAAGAGCACAAGACAAACATGTTTAACCTTTTGTTCATCACTGTTTTCTACCTCAGACTGAGTGGCTGTAACCTCTCAGAGAGAAGCTGTGAAGCTCTGTCCTCAGTCCTCAGCTCTGTGTCCTCTAGTCTGAGACACATGGACCTGAGTAACAATGACCTGCAGGATCCAGGAGTGAAGTTGCTGTGTGATGGACTGAAGAGTCCTCACTGTTCTCTGGAGACTCTCAGGTTGGTGCTCAGCTGATTAATATGGACAATTCTACTCTGATTATTATTATTATTATTTTTTTTTTTATAATTTATTTTTTATTGACATTCAGAAACAGACATTCACATCCGGCAAAACATACATGCATACATCTCACATCTGTTGTCTGCTCTAAATGCCTAGACAAAAAAAACAATCAATGAAAAAAGGAAAAACACACATTAGCAACTATGTACAAGTTAGATTTCCACAGTTCCTCCAGCAGACAGGGGAATTATCATCATAGTGAGACTTCTGAGAAGGTGTAATAAAGTACCTAATCAAGCTTTTCCATCCAAATTCCCTCCACTTCTGTGAGCTGGTACATCTCCATTGATACCTCCAAATTGTTGTCCATTCTTCCTCAGATATATTTATCCCTCCTTCCTTCTCCCATTTTATTTTAATATATGAAGTAGAGTGAGATTTCAAATTAGACAGACCCTTATATAAGCATGACACAGTTTTATTAATAGCTTCCGAATCGTAGGCTTTTGTAAATAATTGAATTAGACATGTGTTTATCTTTGTTAGATTTTTCATCTTTGTATTGACGTAATGCCGTAACTGCAGGTATCTATAAAAGTCTTGTTTTTCCAAAACATGTGTCCTTTTAAGCGTTTCAAAACTGAGTAACTTTCCATCTTTCATTACTCTACATAAGGCTGTTATACTGTTAGCTATCCAGTCCTTAAATCTAGAATCCAATTTATTAGGTCTAAAATCCGAATCATAAGCACACCATTTAAGAGCCAAAATATCATTTTCAAGTTTATGTTCTTTTATAATAATTTTCCATACTTTAAGGGTCCACGCCACCCATGGATTATCAATGTTATTTATGTGGGTTTGCAAGTTATTATCAGCTAAAATTGCCTGTATGGGGATGGAGGGCATTTTTTCCTCAATGCTTTTCCATTGAGCTGTATATGACGGGTTGCACCAGCATACCACTGCTCTCATCTGCGCTGCAAAATAATAATATCTAAAATAAGGCAAGCCCCATCCTCCCTTTTGTTTAACCAGCTGTAAGGTTTTGAGGCGAACTGCTATATACCTGGATAGCAGTTTGTCCCACTCGTTTAATTGGTTTTGGTTAATCTCTATTGGCAATGTTTGAAATAAATATAAAATTCTTGGCAATATGATCATTTTAATAGAGTCAATTCTTGAACTAAGGCTAAAGAAGGGAATTAAGTTCCATCTTGCTATATCATCCTTTATTTTTTTATGTATGGGTGAATAGTTATATTCCGATCATTTTGTAAGATCTTTTGGTAGGTTGATGCCTAAGTATTTAAAGGACTCTGTGTGCCATGTCAAGGGGTAGCTACTTTTGATTTCTCTTGGTGGGCAGTAGTTATATGAGAGTATTTGGGTTTTACTCATGTTGATTTTTCTGTACCCAGATAATTGGCCATATTGTTCAAATGCTTGCATCAATTTAGGCAGAGAGTGAGTTGCAAGGTATATCAAAATATCGTCTGCATAACAGGCCAATTTATATTCCATCCCTTTAATAATGATTCCCTTAATATCTTCTTTTTGTCTGATGTACTGAGCTAGTGGTTCCAAATATAATGCAAAGAGTAGTGGTGACCATGCACAGCCCTGTCTGGTGCCCCTTTCTAGGGTAAAACTATTTGACAAATATCCATTGACCTTGACCCTGGTGGTAGGTTTGTCATATAGTGCCTGTATGGTTTTAATAATTGTATCGTGGAAGCCAATTCTATGCAACACTCTGTAGAGAAAAATCCAGTTAACCGAATCAAAGGCCTTTTCAGCATCTACGCTCATCACAATTGCTTCAGTTTGATTTCTTTGTATATGATCCATAATATGTAGTGTCTTTCGTATATTGTCTTGTGTTTGGCGTTGGGGTATGAAACCTGTCTGATCATTATGTATCAGTGTCGGCAGGAATTCTTCTAATCGTTTGGCCATAACAGAAGTAAATAATTTATAGTCCACATTAAGAACAGAGATTGGCCTAAAAGAGCCACACTCCACTTTATCCTTGCCTTCTTTTGGTATGGCTGAAATTATTGCCTCCTTCCAGCTGGGTGGCGTTTGCGCATTTTTTAAAGCCCAATTCAGAGTAGGAAGTAAAACAGGTATTAGTTCTTTTTTAAATTCCTTGTACCACTCTGCCGTGTAGCCATCAGATCCTGGTGATTTGCTTAATTTAAGTCTACCAATTGCAACTTTTAATTCTTCTTCAGTTATATCCGCAGTCATCATTTTATTTTGATTTTCATCGAGAGTGGGTAAATCTAGGGAATTCAGCTGTCAATTTGGGCCACACTCCCACCTGGGACTTCAGAATATAAGGTTTTGTAAAACACTTCAAAAGCTTCCTGAATTTCATTTAGTTTATTTTTTATCGCTTTTGTCCTTGGATCCCTAATTTTATGAATTGTATTTTCGGCTATCCTTTTTTTCAATTTCCATGCCAATACTTTGATAGATTTGGAGCCATTTTTGTAGTGTTTCTGTTTCAGAAACATTAAATTTTTCTCGATTTCTTGTGTGGCCAAATTATTAATTTCATTCCTGGTGTGTCTAATTTCTCTCAATGTTTTCTGTGCCAAATCTAATTTATGTTTTCCTTCTAGTACCTTTAGCTTGTTTTTTAAATCCTCTAACTTTTTATTCCTATTTTTTTTCTTAAATGACGATATTGCTATAATTTTCCCTCTCAGAACAGCCTTCAGAGTATCCCATAACATGGGAGGTGAAACCTCTTCAGTATCATTGAATTCTAAGAAGAGACACATTTCTGATTTAATTTGTGCCTTAAAAGACAGATCATTCAACAGACGCGAATTCAATTTCCATGTATTGTTTTTTGATCGCAGGCCAAAATCAGCGGATAAGTATACTGGTGCATGGTCACTTAGATCTATTGTCCCGATTCCACAAGTATGTATTTTATCTTTATCCTTCCCAAATGTTATGAAATAATCTATTCTTGTATAGAGAGAGTGAGGAGCAGAGTAGTAAGTGTAATCCCTTCTGTTAGGGAAAAAATCTCGCCATATATCAATCAAGCCCACCTCCTCAAATAGTGTGTTTACTTTCTTAAAGAAGGACTTCCTATCCTGGGTTTTTCCACAAGATGAGTCCAACTTTGGCTGCAGATGTATATTTAGATCCCCTCCACAGATCAAGAGGCCTTCTGTTTCAGTTACCATGATATTGGTTATTTTTTGGAAGAAACTAATGTCACTCCCTGGGGGTGCATAGACATTCACTAAGGTAATTGGATTCCCATCTATCTTACCCCTTACTTAAAATAAACGTGCCCTCTTTATCACCCATTTCGAATACTTTTTCAAAATGTAGCTTGTTTGAAATGAGAATAGCAACTCCTCTTCTATGCCCTGATTTGTATGAAGAAAAAAACAGATTTGTAAAGCCCATTTTCTTTAGCTTTATATGCTCCTTGTCTGTCAAATGGGTCTCTTGTAAATAAACCACATGGGCTTGTTCTGTTCTCACTTTAGATAGGATTTTACTACGTTTAACTGGATTCAACAGCCCATTGACATTAAAGGAAATGAATTTTAATTTGTCACTAGCCATACTTATTTACTTGTAAGTGTACCAACAAACTTAACAAGATGAAAATTGAAAGATCTGCTCCCTGAACAAATAACAACACCAAACATAAGCAAGAAATAGAAAAAAGGATAAACAAAAAGAGTGATCCCAAGGCTGGGGTCTCTAAGAAAAGACCCTGGCCTGAGCTAGATAAAATATCTAGCTGTGAGGGAAAGCCTCTCCCACCTGTGGGCTGAGGGCCCCCACCATGGCGCTCTAAAAAAGAAAAGAAAAGGTCTCTGTTCATTCCACAGAAAATGTGTCCTTATACAGCAACCCTCGCCTGTATGTGGGTCAATGACATATAAGGTTTTTTAACAGGTAAATTTAAAAATATAACTATGAATTTCTATTGCAATTGGTCAAAGCTTTACAATGTCATGTGTACATGCATACATGTTAAAATCTTGAATTACGATATTTTGGTGGTTTTTTCACGTAAATTAATTGGTCGTTACCCTCCAAAATGTCATGTGGTGCGACCATCAATCATCTTAAAAATTTATTTATTTAATCAACATATTTACCCTTTTTTCACAAGTTCTTAGTAAAATGATGTGTCTAGAAACTAATTATTTGGATTTCTGTTGAATTGTCATACATACTGATATAATCCTCATTCCTCTAAAGTCACGGTCACCGTTTTGCATGTAGTTTGCGTGCTAATTTTTCCTGTAAAATGCATAAAAATAATGAAAATGTAAACAAAATCCCACTAACTTCATCTTACCCCATCAGTGAATAAGTTTCTGCCACAGAAAGAAGGTATCACTTTTTTTATTTTGCTACAGTTATTGCTATTAATGGTCGCGCCACATGATGGGTGGTCGCACCAAATGATGAAACCAGCTTAAATCTCTTACAAATCAATAGAATAAGAGACAATCATTTGTTTAAAACAGATTTTATTAATTTAAATATTGAAGACAAACATCTCTTTTCAACACTTTTCATTTCATTTTGGTTAACACATTAACTTTCATTGCCATTCTTTTACAAACACTGTGTTGAAGTGAACGGTACATTCATGTATATTTTTGTAAACATTTCACAAATCAGTAAGGCACAAGATGAACTCAGACACATTAAACTTGAAGACATCTAACTATTCATACCATCATCCTAATTCTTATATAAATGTTGGAGATATGGTTTAGGTATTTCCTTAACCCCCAGGAACTTTTAAACTTGTTCCAGTCTTGGCTTCTCAATTTAGAACAGCGAGAAGTTGTTGGCTCAGGTTCAGAGATGACTGCTATGACATCTTTCTTATAGTAGAATATGGCATCTGGAGCTTGTGGCCACGTGAATAAGTTCTTACTCCCTGACTGTAAAACCTTCCAGCAGGCAAAACTGTAACTCTATTTATCTATTTATTGTTATAGTTGGTATCAAAGCACTTTTAGCATCAAAGTGCATCATCAAAGCTCTTTTGTTATATGTTAACCTTCGTATGTGTCTTTGTTAAACTACTGATCAACAGGATCTGTACGCATAGCATTGACCCTGATATCTTCTCCCACAACCTCAAGAACCTGGCCTACTTATGGAAGTTCATCGTATGTTACAATCACAAAACATAAACCCTGATCACTTTCCCCCTTCTGTGACTGTGAGGTTGAGGCCTCCTCCATGTTGGATGTGGTGTTCCGCATGTCAACTTTTACAGGCTGGTAACATGAGCATATTTTCATTTTGGCATGTTTGCAAAAGCACGATACCTCCCTACATAAGGAATCTTTCCCTGCTGCTTTCTTCTCTGGTAGCTGAAACAAATTTAGTATTGTGTCAAGCTACAGTGTATACAGTTTGGCAAACAAAAGTTGCTATCAAATAATGAATTTGTAAAAATAAATCAATATTTATTGTTTTTTTGAGATCATACCACATGACATCCATATTTGGAAACTATCTACCAGCCATTTTAAAAGCAGTAATTTTAAAAGATGAGAGAGAGTTACAAACCTGCTAACTGATTCTGTGGGTCCTCTGCAAAGTTGTTTGTGATGTAACTTCCTGTCTTGGGGTGGCTTTGAAAATGAAAGTTCCAAAATGGTGGTTTCTTCATGGTCGCACCACATGATATTTCATAAAATGGACATACTCGGACAAATTACTTAATAAACGTAAATAAGAGGGAAATGTCATTACAAGATCACTGTAATTTCACATGAGGTTACAAAACACTTTAGAATTTATGCCACATAGGGCAGAAAATACATTTGAATAGATTAAGATTCATTTTAAATAAATGTCCAAAACTGGATTCATGACTGGACGGTCACACCACATGATATTTTTACACTTTCCGTAGCAATACAAATGAAATGCCTAATGATTTTTGAATATATTTTTCTCGAATATATTTTTAACAAGAAAAAATGCAGTTGGACAGTATAATTAGCCGTCATGTCATTGACCCATAAATATTCTCATCATGTGGTGAATATAGCACGTTCTGTTTAGCTTTCCAACTCTTCAAAAATCAGTCAAAGCTTATACTTCTTCTGGAGAGGATGGGGACGGCCTTCTGAAAGCTCGCAGTTTCTCCTTGATACCCTTCTCTCGCTCCTCACCTGTCCCTGATTATTTTTTTAATTACATATGTGAATAGATTTTCTTGAACTCCTCCTCAGAATGAGTGGCTGTAAACTCTCAGAGAGAAGCTGTGAAGCTCTGTCCTCAGTCCTCAGCTCTGTGTCCTCTCGTCTGAGACACGTGGACCTGAGTAACAATGACCTGCAGGATCAAGGAGTGAAGCTGCTGTGTGATGGACTGAAGAGTCCTCACTGTTCTCTGGAGACTCTCAGGTCAGAACTCTGACTCAGACTCTTTGCTTCTTTAGGTTCTTGTTGATGAAGATGTTTTTTCTGAATCACTGAGTTCATCATATCTTCTTAACTCCAGTCTGTCAGGTTGTCTGGTCTCAGAGGAAGGATGTTCTTCTCTGACCTCAGCTCTGAACTCCAACCCCTCCCATCTGAGAGAACTGGACCTGAGCTACAATCATCCAGGAGACTCAGGAGAGAAGCTGCTGTCTGCTGGACTGAAGAGTCCTCACTGGAGACTGGACACTCTCAGGTATTCTCCTCTTCCTCCTCCTCCTCTTCCTCTTCATGTTCATCAGCAGTATTCAAACTTGTCAGCAGGTTCAGGTTGAAGATGTCCTGTTATCATGTTTTCCTCTGTCAGTGAGTATAACCAAACATTAGTGACACTTTTTAAACACCTCGTGAGAACGAGTGAATGTCACGTAGCTCAGCCTGAGAAACGACCAGAACCATGAACTGGACAGATCATCTGCACAGAGTAGCAGCATCATGTGAGAAGTCCTAGTACTGGGTACAGAACAGTCCTGGTCCACAAAGTAAAGATGTCTTTATTCTGTGGTGTTTGTAGTGAGTTGTGTACGAGATGTTCGTCATCTAACAGCTACAATCAAGTTGTTCTTCATTCTTCATTCAACGGTGAAAACACACAAGTTTTGGAAGCAGCAGTAACAGCGACGAGCCTCCGCAGCAGCAGCTGCATAAGTAGCCATGTGTTTCCTCTGTGACGCGCAGCTGAAAAAAACCATGAAAGCACTGGAAACTAGGTATCGATTCAAGCAAGCGATCAAACAACCGTAATTCAAATACAAAGTTTATGGTTTTTAGACCCACAATACTGCGATTTGAAATCCCTCTATTTTATCTATTTTCTTTGTTTACTTGGTTTGTGCTGGGCCAACTTGTTGCTGGTTTACTCGTGGTGGGTTTCAAATGTATAAACAGAAGTTGTCTTCTGTGTTGTCCACGTGGTGGCGCTGTTGAGTAAATGCGTAGCCTCCTGAAACTGTGGTCTCTGGTTCTGCAGACACTGGCCGTTTTTCAGTATCCATACTTGTGCGTACTTGTGCGTACTTGCGTACTCCGGTACTGTTCAAGTGCTGTTCCAATTCTCAAGTAAGCGAACAGCGAGGACCCGGAAGTATTCTCGCTCCGCCCATTTTTACCAGGTATGCATCGGAGGTGACTTAAGCGTACTTGGGATGGCCATGTATCCCAGAATACTGAAGTATATGAACTAAGAAGAACACATTACCACAGCTAAAGTTTAATACTTCAATGTATTGATGATTGACATTAATAAGTAAACATGAGACAAGAGGGTCTCTTGGACACATGACAAGTCAGACCATACGTTTTACAATAGGCATCCTGTATAGGACAGGAAACTTGAGGGTCTGTTTTGAATATGGTTAGTTAGGAAATATAGATGTCTCTTGTTTGACTAAATGGTGATATTGTCCAATTTAAAGATCATGGGACAGTATGGTATATCCGGACCCAACTTGTTCTTCAAGTTGTTGCATTATGGAAACAGGAGAAAGGCGGGGGTCGAAACATGTGATGCCTGCAAATAAGAATGCTAGAAAATCTATATAAGGTTAGTTTTGCTTTTCTGAGGCAGAATTGTTCGGAGATTCGGCAAGAACACATTCTCCCGAGCTGCTGCAGAGCTTGGTTCTGACGCCTGACTTGTGACTAAATAAAATCCCTTTGTTCGGTACAAGTCCTGTGTCAGTGGGGTCTTTTCCTGCATCATCAACTCATCACCTATCGTTCATAAGAAGAAGGAAGCCTGACAAAAACGACATTACATTTGGGCAGAGCATAGCAGCAGATAATAGAAATATAAATCTGAAATAAATATTTTTCTTTGTCCCGGAACAAAGTTTTAACATCATTTGAGGCGAGAAATGAGTCATTTAGAAATCAAACATGTGGTTTGTGTATGAAGATATGACGTATTTATAGTTTGGCAGCGACGTTTGTCGGAGGTGATAAGCTCCGCCTCTGCGGACGCTCGGCGCTCACTGTGCCCGGCACAGAGCAGCGTGACCTCGGCCTGTCCTGATGAAATGATCCGCTGGCTCAGACGTCGCTGTCATTAGATGCTCGGTGTGATCCATAGATTTGTTGTTGACGTGTTATTTTGTTTTTAATGGAAACGTTTTGACCTGACAGTTTAAAAGTTTGTATATTGTTAATGTTTTTTTTATTTTAACTTTGAATGTTAGATTTATATTAAAGTTGCACGGTCATTGTATCTGTATTTAAATATAGTATGTAAATATTAGATATGTAGAGTAGTATATATTTGTACAAGTCATATATATATATACTACTCTACAATGCTGTAATATATCTATTTTCCACATTGTATAATTTGTATTGTATATTTTAATAGAAATAAATTAATAAATGAAGTTAAATATTTAAAATGTAAAAATAATAACAACATATGCATTTATTAAAAGTATTTCATATGTTCATTTATCAACACCGTAGGTGGCGCTAATGAGGCTGCAGCACTGCAGCACTACAGCAGAACTACAGCAGAACAATACATACATACTTGCATACTTGAGTATTGAGAAACAACCACATACTTGTGTACTCCCGTACTTGGCAAGTATATACTCCCAGCGTACTTCTCAAGTATATACTTCCCAAGTAAGCAAGTACATACTTGCTTACTTGAGTATTGAGAAACAGCCACCGTCTTCTCTTTGAAACACACCTGTCCTTGTAGTTCATCATTGTGTCCACCAGAGTGCGTCATTAAGACAACAGTTTGGACTCATGTTGGACAGAAACTCATTCAGACTGTTTCTTCCTCCAGGATGGACCATGCTGGAGAGCAGAGGTTAAAACCTGGTCTCAGGAAGTGTAAGTATGGATTTACAGGAAATAACAACATATCAGCTGATCATCAATAAACTGCAGCTGTGTCTCGTTGTCTTCATCAGATTCATGTGAACTGGAACTGGACACAAACACAATGCACAGAAACCTCAAACTGTCTGACGACAACAGGAAAGTGACCCGTGTGAGAGAAGATCAGTCGTATCCTGATCATCCAGAAAGATTTGACGTCTGGCCTCAGCTGCTGTGTAGACCTGGTCTGACTGGTCGCTGTTACTGGGAGGTCGAGTGGAGAGGAACTGTTTATATATCACTGAGTTACAGAGGAATCAAGAGGAAAGGCCACAGTTCTGACTGTTGGTTTGGAGATAATGATCAGTCCTGGAGTCTGTTCTGCTCTGATGATCATGGTTACTCTGTCTTTCACTGTAGGACACAAACACCCATCATGTCCTCTGTCTCTCACAGAGTATCAGTGTATGTGGACTGTCCTGCTGGGACTCTGTCCTTCTACAGCGTCTCCTCTGACTCACTGATCCACCTCCACACCTTCAGGACCACATTCACTGAACCGGTTTATCCTGGGTTCTGGGTCTGGCCTGGTTCCTCAGTGTCTCTGTGTCCTCTGTAGGACATGAAGAGACAGCAGCTTCAGTGGTGGACGAGGTCAAAGCTCGTCTCAGTCATTCTTTGTTGAAACCATCAATAAATAAAGACTTAAAAAATCAACATGTCTGTCATTAACTGAGCCGCCGTCCTGCGCTGTGAGCGCCCCCTGCTGCTGAGAACCAGCCTGAAACACACAGGTTCACACACACTGAGATAAAAATAACAAAAAGTGAATGTTTGAAAGTGAAATTAAAAGATACAGAAAGTAAAATCAATTAAAAATGAATATATGCTTTATATAAAATAAAAAGAAAGAAGTCAAAATAATATAAAATAAAATTCAAGGTTTTCAATCCAATAGAAAACAAAGTAAATAAAGATGTTAAGAGTTTGACTCTTTGTCTGAAGAACATCATCTTCTCACCTTTCTGTCCCAGCATGCACTGCTTCTCCTCCTCCTCCTCTTCATGCTGCCTGACAACAGCGCCCCCTGCTGCGTGTGAGCAGAACAACACTCAGAGTTACGCACACACACACACACACACATGGAAAATGAAACACACATGAGCAGATTATGCCATGAATGAGGAAGTGTGGTTTCTGCTGTGATGCAGGTGAAACTGAGTGTGCGTGACCTCAGGATGACCTCTGTCCTCCTGCTGCTCTGTGAACGACAGCGAAGAACGTGTCCACAGTGACAGGAAACTCATGACACTCAGAGGGTTTTTGCACTTTCCAAACATCATCAGTGTCTGTGGTTTCTGTTTCTGTGGCTTAATGAAGAATGACATTTTCAACATCAATAAAAACCACATCATATCACTTTAATCTACTTTGTTGTGTTGATGACGAGGTACTGACACCTAATACAATCTATGTCAGATTAAGTCTACGCTCTTTTAGGTCATAGATTAACAGCTCCATCCACTCACTCTCCCACACCAAAGCCCATAGAGAAAACCAGTGATTTTAGCTGCGGGGACACAGGAGCTGCTGGTCCTCTGCTGCCTCGTGTGGTCACTTTGTGTCACTGACGTCAATCTGAACAAAGGATTTCAAAAATAAGACATTTGAACGTAGTGATGGAGGCAGCAGTGTGTGTGTGTGTGTGTGTGTGTGTGTGTGTGCGTGTGTGTGTGTCTATGTATGTGTGTGTGTGCGTGTGTGTGTGTGGTGGAAGAAAGTATTTTAAAAAACAAAAAGCGCAGCATCCAAGACAAGAATGTTTTTTTTTTGCATGAAATAACTCAAAAAAAGTTACTTGAGAAAGTTTCTGTATGTTGTTATTAACCGTTTAGGTCAGTATAATACATGATGTATTTGTTTGTGTTTCCATTAGCAACAGTACCAAAATTACCAGCTCCAAGTTTGTCCGACAGTGAGATAAAGACGTGAAAATGTTCTGGAGATATCGTAGACTAAAACTGACGTAGTTTTTATCAGGTTTTCACACAGGAAACTGAAGTTTGTAAACCACACACTCTCCCACACACACTCACAAATCGCATTGCGATTTTAATTAATCGCAATGCGATTAATTAAAAAAATTAACGCGTTAATTTTTTTTGATAACGGTTAATCGCGGCCCACTGGATGAAGCTAAGTTAACTACAGCGGTAGCAGCACTGTCCACTGAAAATGTTACCTTAGCAATTGGCTTAATAAATAGGAGAAAAGTTAGCACTAAGAGTTCAGAGTTCTGAATCTGATGTGTCTAATGACTGCAGTTTTTCATTCATTTAACTGTCATTAGACCCTGTTCTGTTTGTCGTTTGTTGTCTACTCCCTCTTCAGTTTTAAGACCACATTGTTGTGGCATTTTATGTGCTGTGTTTTTGAAAAAGAAATGTCAAGTGGGTCTACAATGCACTTTTTTATTTGAAAGAAGAAATCAAAGATAAAAGACATTTTTTCTTTGTGTTTATTTGATTCTAACTATATTTTTTATATAGAGATTATTCGCGAGTTAACTATGGAAAAAAGGTGAATTGTGAAACCCTTAGATATACACAATGTTCAGGTTTTTGTGACTTATAAAGACCAAGTAGGGATAGAGTCAGTATTTGCAACTTTGCTTCTGTTATATACGTCTGAAATATCTACATAATAATCATACATGTATATGCTCATTAATCAGGTAACCTGGTAAGAAATATCACATGTTCATACAACAAAAGTGAGCAAATGTGGTCAGTCTACTTATCATTGTGTTGGATTTATGAAGCAGTAAATGTTCAAGTGAAAAACAATCATGGGAACACTTGCTGCCTTTCTTGCTTTTAATGAAAAGGCAAACAAGGCCCAGAATGGGCTATGAGCAACAGGGTCATTCCTACAATTGGTGCCATTTCAGTCCCCATGACATTATATGGTATATTTTGTTTAAAATTATGCTAATATTCATTTAGAAAATCACATTTTAAATAGTAAGATCATTTCTACCATAAAACATAGCAATATATAAAAAGGATGAATTAATTAGAAATAATTTATCAGATTTTATTGCAAACAGGCCAAAGTGATGTATCCCCATTCATGTTTGCTCAACTACACTTTACAATTATAAGTAATAAAAATAAAAGTATATATTTTTTTCATTATTGTTGTATGATCTTATTTGTCAATTTTCTGAATAAATGTTATTTTTTTATATGAATTCATTTTTAATGCTTTAACATTTCAAAATGATTTATGTCCCGGTTTTGACGTCCCCCCCGTTCCTCTGATGGATAACCCTTTAAATACACCCACTGACTATTCCTCAAGTCACATGATCCTCAGGAAGTAGCAGAGATATTTGGAGGGAACTTTTCAACAAGAAGCAGAGTAAGTATCATTCTTCAATCTACTGTTTTTTAGCCCTTTAGAATGGCTCACTGACTCGGCAAAGCTTAACACGTCCATTCTGTTACTCCATTTTATTGTTGTAATTTATATATTTTTTGCAAATATTAAACTATGGTTAATAAATATGTTATAAATCCTCCTCTGTGGACACCTCGTGCTAGCATGTTGTTCATCCCATTAGCAGCTATGGCTAACTTTAGCCAAAAATGTCCCCCCTGTTACTGTCCACCCCGTTACCATTTTGCACAGTAACAGGGTGGACTCATAATAACAGGGTGGACCTAAGAAGGCTAATGAATAATTATTTCCAGCATTTGTTTGTATTTTTTCTTTTTTATATCATTTTTTTATACATTTGTTGTTGTTGTTGTTTTTTACCAAAATGTCTGATTAAACAACATGCATCTTTTTGTCAGTGAATGGCACCGCTGTCTGCTGCAGAAAAGCATGGCGTGATGCAGACCCTGAAAAACGGGCTCAATACCTAAATAAAGAGAAAGAGAGGTGGAGAAGTGACAGAGAGGAAGGAAGAAAAAGGAAAGTGTCAGACCTCAGTGAAAGAGAGAGGAGAGCACAGAGAAAGAAATCTACAACAACTTTGCAGCTAACGCCTCCTTCAACACCTGAAAGTCCCCCACATAACGAAAATACCCCCAAACCAGGGCCCTCAAGGTTAGACGAAAGTTGATAGTTTAATGATAAGAGAAGTAAAATCTAAAGTTGTCTTATCTGATGGTTTTGCCCTGACTATGTGTGTGGCCATACAATTTATTTTAATGTGACTATATGACCGTCTATCCTTGTATTGTTGTATACAGAACATGTATCCACTAGTCATTGTAAATTGTAACAACATTCTTGTGTTTTAGGCAATATGTTGTTGGGCAGAGGAATGCCAGACAGGGCAGAAGGAGGCTACAGAATGAAATCGAACAACCAAAGAGAGAAAAGAACAAGACAAGAGAAAAGTAATGTAATGTCCACCCTGTTACATGTTGTCCATCCTGTTACTGCTGTGTCCACCCTGTTACCCCTGTATTTTTATGATAATAAATTCAAATGGAATAATATTTTTGCTTGTTTTTGTGGTTACTAATGTGGTGAATGAATTGAAAAACTCAAATTGTCTAAAAATGGCGCAAAATTCAATTCATTTCTTTTTTTATTACAAAAGAAATATGTTGAAACCAAATTTTACCTTAAATTAGAACATGTTTTTTTTCAAGATAATGCTTATATATGGATATTTTTTTAAATACTTTCACTGAGCAAATGAGGGACATTTTTGTTCTTAGAAAATGTAAATATCACAATGACTGTGCATTCAAGACACTTATTAATAAAGATGAGAATGTCCCATAACAGGGTGGACATTTGGCCCATGTTGTATGTCAAGAATTTGGTCAAAAGTATTATAATTCAATATCCTGAGCTGGACCAATAGCATTTTCTTGTAGTTTAATAATTCCTCGTTCAGATGAAATAATAAATTCTTGCATGGTTAAAATTTTTTTAAAGAAAGTCACAATGCTGAAATGGCACCGACTTCTTGTTCATGTGCAAGTGAGAGAGCGTTAATATCCACATGGTTGTTTTGTGTTTGTTTATTTTGCTACATTTGATTTGAGCACAAAATCACTGCTGCTTTGAACAGGAAACCAAGTGTCAGCTCTTATCTCTGCATCAACTGGAGTCAAACATTAACAGAACAGACGTTAACACAGAACAACAATGCTGCCATCTTCAGTCAAATGAATGGATTTCTCACATGTGTCACGGGGTTCTGCTGCAACTCCTCAATAGACCCAAAGATAATGGCGTAGTCGACTGATGTTGTGTTTCCCTTTTTATTTTTCCAACCCAAGATGCATACTGTGAAAAATATTTACAGGTGAAAATCAAAAAAAATATGAAAATTGTCCCAAAATGATATTTCCAAGAAAAAACCTGTACAAGTCTCAATCAAAATAATTGAATTCAGTTGTGAGCAAAAATAGGTGTGTTACCTCCTCTGTAACCCAATATACACTGCTCGAGTGGGAGGTAGAGCGCTCTTTATATAGGTCCTCTGCCCCTCCCATCCAAACATCAATTATCCAAAAATCACAATAAATGAACACAAGCATGATTACTATAACAAACAACCCAGATGAAAATAAAGCCAAAATATGTCCCAAATTAATGGTGCCACAATAATTATTGTCCCCACCTTTAATAAACCAAATGAATAGATAATTAATGGAACTACAAACAAAAGTGACGACACACTAAGCGTCCCGCCATCGTCGTCATTTAAGTGCGCCGCTGACGTAAACAATGTTTGGGGTGTGTAGATGGACTGGAGGCGGATGCGGAAGCGGATGAGACGGACTCAGTTGGAGGAAAAAATTGAAGAAGCTACACGGTTTTGTTTTGTTTTTCTCTTATTTTGTTTATTTGATTGTTTGTTTCCGCGGTATCTGAGTGTTTTTTGGCGGTTGGCATAAACTGGTGTGTGACTGGATCGACATGGAAAGCCAGGGGGATGACGATGACAGGGTCAAAACAAACGGGAGGAAATAAATCAAGGCAATAAAAGAGGGTGGAGAGAAGACAGTTCAGATGAGGAGCGACGATTTAACCTTAAAAAAGTAGCAAGGGAAGAATTCAAACTGATTCTAAAATTTAAAAAGGAAGATGAGCACATCAGTTTAAGCCCAATCTTGCTGTCACGGGAATTAAAAAAGAAGGTAGGGGAAGTGGAAATGGCTAAAATCCTGAGAGATGGAAACTTGTTAGTAATCTGTAAAACGGAAGAGCAGAAAAATAAAGCATTACATATCGAAAATATTTGCAAAAAAAGGATATGTGAAAGAAGGGTACTCTGAGAGAACCGGGTGTCACAGGGAGTTATAGCGGGCATTCCTGAGCATTAATGGAGTTGAGATAGGCAGGATTCAAAGATTGCTTAGAAACGTCAATGGAGAGCGTATTAACAGCATGTCTGTGCTATTAGAGTTTCAGGAGTCCACACTTCCTGCATGAGTTTTCCGGTCAGACTCTATATTCCTCCCCCACTTCGATGTTACAGATGTCAGAGATATGGTCACATTGCAGCGGTGTGTAAAGGAAAGCAGAGGTGTCCCAAATGTGGAGGTGAACATAGAATCGAAGAATGCGGAGAAAATACACAAGAGAAATGTTGTAACTGTGGTGGAAACCTCAAGGTGACATATGGGGGCTGTGGAATCAGGAAATGTAAAAGCAACAAACAACATAAGCTATGCAGAAGCAGCTAAAAGAGTACAGGGACATATGTGACGACCCCGAGTGGGCGGGGTTGTGTAGGTGTGCCTCTCTCCCTTTCTCTTTGTTTTACACAGGCAGGCAATCAAGCCTATGCTTCACAGGTGTGTGCAGTTACCAAGGAGGCGGGGCTGTGCCTTTAAAGCCCATCAGTCCAGCTGTGCTCTCTCTCTCTCTCACCATTTCCAGCCTGGCGTCCTGCAGCTCACATTGTTTTGTTCTTAGTTTCACATCCAACACTCACACACATCCATGCACCTGCATTTACAACTGATTCACCTGATTACAGACATAGGTTATGTTTGGTTTAGATTATTATTTTGATGATAAATAAATGTTAAATTGCCGGCTTCTCTCTTGTACCTGTTGTTTTTGTCAAGTCATCTGAGCCAGTCTTGACAAATGGGGGCTCGTCCATTGTAATGAATTTGTATGATTTGTTTGCAGGTCAGGGAGAGTTTTTCACCAGTCAGAGGTCGTGAGTTACTGAGTCGATGCACATGTCCGGTGGTTCCCGTTAGGCTTAAGGACACTTTCTCCTTTGAGATTGTGTCAGTTTGTTTTTTTGTAGTGTTATGGGGAGCGGCTAGTGTTGGTTGCCTTGGCAACCTTCTCCAGGGCACTCCGTGGGGTCGCCTGTGTGTGATCCCACAGGTTTTGTGCTTAATCAGCCCGCTGCAGAACCGCATGAAGACTAGGGTAAGTTTAGTAAGATCTGGGTTAGGCAGTTAGGATCTGACTCGTAGGTGGAATATGGACAGTTTATCAGCTTTTTATGAAGCGCCCAGTGCAGTGTTTTTGGACTCCTGTAAAAAGGATCAGTTGGTTGAAATTGCTGAGTATTATGATATAGTGTTACAAGAGGGATTGCTTAAAGATGAGCTAAAAATGTTTGTTCTGTTATCGTTATTTGAGAGAGGTGCGTTGCAGAAAGAACCTGTTGAGGCGGGGGCCGCGATGAAGCCTGTGTTGGTGAGGCAGACTGGTGTGCTCTCGTTTGAGCAGCAAAAGGAGCTGTTGGGGTTGCAATTAGAAGTCGAGCGGACAAAACTGAGGGTTTCTGACCGCGATAGAACGTCTGTTGGTGCGTCAGGGTTTGCAGCCGAGCGTGAGGGCAGAGACCTGACGGCGAGTCTGCGCCTTGTGCCAAAACTTAATGAGTGGGATCCGGACACTTTTTTCATTTTGTTTGAGCGCGTAGCCGAGGCAAAACAGTGGGCAGATGCAGATAAAGTTCTCCTGTTGCAGTGTGTCCTCACGGGCAAAGCACAGGAGGCGTATTCGGCTGTGTGCGCACAGGACAGTTTAACATGTGCATCTGTAAAATCCGCTGTCCTTAAGGCATATGAATTGGTTTAGATACTGGGTTAAAGGGGATAAGCAGACAAATGTTGAGTTTGTGCGTGACTTATCGACTCACTTTCACCGCTGGTGTGCCGCACAGAAAGTTACCACATTTGAGCTTCTGTCTGAACTGATTATAATGGAACAGTTTAAAAATGTTGCTCCATTTGAATGAGCGGGATCCAGCTACAGCACTTGGAGCGGCCGAGTTAGCAGATGATTTTGTTTTGACACACAGGAGTAGTTTTCCTGAGATGCGCGTGTTACCGGCGCCAGAGCTAGGGGTCTCTGGTCCGGCAGCATGAGCCCCTCAGGCAGCGAGTGGCTGAGCTACGGTATAAATACCTGTGGATCTAAACACACAACACGAGGGCTGTTAGCTTCTGCTACTGCTGCTCGGTATGTTTATTCTCTGAACATGCGCCGAGCAAAGCAGAGCGGAGGCCGTTTGCTTGGACCCACTGATGTTATAGCACCCTCTACTGGTGCAAAGTAGTAGTGCTTTCTGCAAAACTGTTTTTATAAAGGTTCAAATATTACAATGAAAAGGAGGGGGGTGTCTGTTAACATAATAAACTATATGTGGCTATTTCAGACCCACTACACTCTCCCCTGCTTCAAGAGATGTCTCCGACATCTAGAACCAAACTAACACAAATCTTAAAAGAAAATGTCTCAAAACAGTCCAATTGTCAACATAAGTGTGTGTCAATGTAGGTGTGTGTGTGTGCAAGTGTGTGCAGGTGTAGGTGTGTGTGTGTACAGTAAAGTCTGGTCTCGTCTGTTCTTCAAGTCTTTGTGTGTCTCTAGCATGTCCACACTGCTTGTGCAGGGTAGAAACAATGTTCGGGGACAGCTGGGTAAAAGGAGGGTATGGGACATGGATTGAGGGGTAATGGAAGATGAGACGTGGGGTAAGGGGCATAGGCGAACATCAGGCTTGCACCTGGTCCCCAAGACTGGTATGATGGTTGTCCAAGATGGTCATATGTGAGCCTTTCTCGAGGTCTCGGTGCTCGAGCTGACCTCTTCACAGGTTGCACTTCCTCCTCGGGCAGTTCCATTGCAGGCTCATCATTTTCCTCCTGCTCTCTTGAATCAGCCTCCTCCACAGTGTCATCAGTTCTGAGTTCTCCTTGCACTTCCTGATCCGGTGGTGGGACAGCTGCCAGCTGGTCTGGTATCTGCACTGGATCTGGGACGGTGACAGTATCATGTTGTTGTTGTTGTTGTTTTTGAGACATATCTGTTACCTGTCTCCGTGGTTGAAACTCTGGGGCTATCGGTCGGAGCTCATCTGGTGGGTTAGACTGAGGACTTGCGGGTCTGACTCTCCTCCTGCTATATACAGGAATTGTTCGAAGGCAATAGGTGTATTCCTCCTCTTCCTCCGAGTGTTCAGGCTCCTGCTCCACCGTCTCTCTGTTGCTTCTGTGATAGTCTGTCTGTCTTTGTCTCTTTCTCGGTGCGGACTGACTCGGTGGGACTTCTAAAGGCAAATCATTAACAGGTAGCAGAAGGTTGCGATGCAGCACACGGAAAGTGCGTTCTCCTGTTTCTGGTTGAACTCTGTAAACAGGTCCGTCTCCCATCTTTTCAACCACTCGATGAACCTTTTTTTCCCAATAAGCTCTAAGTTTCCCCGGACCACCCCTCTCTGACAGATTCCTGACCAGCACACGGTCCCCAGGCTGCAGTGTAATACCTTTAACATGCTGATCGTAATACTTCTTTCCCTTAGCTGAACTAGCTCTGGCTAGGCTCACTAAGACTCTCTATTAGCTGAAAGAGGAGTCTTGCTATCCTAGAAAAGTCCTGTATGAATGTTCTGTAATAGCCTAAAAAACCTAAGAGGGCTCTGACCGCTCCCACATTCTTTGGCTCTTTCTCTTTCAAATGCTGAACTGCCTCAATATCTTTAGGGTCTATCTGAACACCTTCATGTGTTACTAAACGTCCTAAATACCTGACCTGGCTTTTAAACAGTTCACATTTGTTTGGACGCAGTTTGATACCATGCTCTCGCAGGTGACAGAGCACCCGTCTCAGATCTTCAACATGGTCATGAAAAGTCTTAGAAAAACAGAGAACGTCATCCAAATATGGAGAACAACACTCGTCCCTTAACCCGTCAAGAACTCCCTCCATACATCTTTGAAAAACTGCTGGGGCGTTTGTTAGACCAAATGGGAGGCGGGTCCACTCATAAAGGCCCCAGGGTGTGCTGAAGGCAGTCAGATGTCTGGAGCTCTCATCGACAAAGCCTTGATGGTATGCACTGCCCTGGTCGAGTATGGAAAACCATGAGTACCCCCCCCCCCCCCAGACTGTCTAACAAATCTTGGATGCGTGGAAGAGGGTGGCGGTCGGGGATGGTTTTCCGATTCAAGCCTCTGAAATCAATACACAGACGCAACCTCTTGTCCTTCTTCCTGACACAGACCACTGGAGATGAGTAGGAAGAAGTGGACTTTCTGATCCGGCCCTGGTCAAGCAGATTTTGGACATAGTCTTTCACCTCTTTGTACAAGGGCTTAGGGACAGAGTTGTAGGACGTCTGTACTGGCGTGTCATCCTTCAGATGGATCTTCAGTCGCAGGTTTGGGATGCACCCAATGTCACAATCATCTTTGGCGAAGACATCCGACTCCTCGTACAACATGTCTCTGACTATGTTTTGTTCGTGTCTCTCCAGATGTGACACATCAACAGGGGGGCGCCATCTCTGGCCTGTTGTGTCCTCTGTCTTGTTTTTCTCACTTATTTCTCTTTGTCTGTCTGTGCTAACCTGAGCTGAGGATGTATTAACAGTGTTAGGGGACATGGGTTCTAACCCACCTGGAAAACAGTTTACTGGTTTAATTTCAGTAACTTCTTCTAATGTTCCTAAAACTGTTCTCTTAGGGATATAGATGACATGTTTAGTGGGGTTTTGAACCGGTATCTTCACAATTTTTGTGGACCCACTTGGAACATCAACTAAGGCCTGAAACAAATCCAACCCCTCAGGACAGTTACCCACTACATCAGGTTGGAAGAGCATAACCCCACCTCTCGGCCATTCCCTGACTCTGCACCTCACCTCACAAATCTGCCCTGCAGGAATGGTGGAACCCATCTTCCCTGTTCTCACACTGCACTCTACAGCTGTCTCACCTGGGGTCAGTGTCTGGCAAGCAGAAACTAGGGCTTCGACAGCACTGTCATTTATACTTAAGGTTTCTTTTAATAAAGCAGAAATATCAACATCACTTCTCTGTTCTTTGATTATCTCAACGAACACATTGCTGCCTAAGAGAGGACAGTGGAGACAGTTCTGGCTGATTAGCATTGGCACTTGAATGGTGGCATATCCACAGTGTTTGTTACCGATTTGGAGTTGAATGTCTGCCCATCCATCAAAGGGGACATCTGTGCCATTTGCTGCAGAAATCACCAGCGGCTCATCGAGAGGGAGGGATTCAAGTGGCTGGATTTTGACACCAGGGAGTGCTTCTTCCATCCAGTCTCTCCCCACCATCGTCAATTGAGCCCCTGAGTCAAGCAACATCTGGAGAGGAGCACCATTGAGAGTACATGATACCATACATCGCTTTCCTATGAGCTGTGCTAAGCGTTTCTTTGTTGGTGGTTGACACTGTGCTTTTGTTTTACAGGACTTGCTGCCTTAGACATGCTGGGTTGGGCTGGGGGTTCCTTATCTGTCACGGTCACTGGCTGCCCTTCTCCAGTGACCTCATCCCGTTTCCCGACGTCCTCCTTTGAAGACAGCCGACCGCCCGATGTCCAGCTTGGCCACATACGAAGCAGTGAGGGCAACTCATCTTGCCCTGCTGAACACAGTTGCGGCATCTGCCACGGGCTTCAGGTGTTGGTGGCATTGGCTGGGCTGAGTGTGTGGTCACAGGGATGGCAGTGTCAGCAGGCCACTTGGGCCAGCTGTTTGGTCAGGGAGGACACCTGGGCAGTCAGTTCTTTAATAGCAGTACGGTTAGCCTGTAACTCAGTGTCAACTCTAGTCTGCTTAGTTGAGTCACTACAGTCAAGCTGAGCGGGGCTCACAGTCACTGGTTGGTTTTTAGCTACTGTGCCAAGGCGTCTGAGTCTCTCTGTCTCCTCACTGGTAGACTTAGTGATTTGGTCCAAAAGAAAGTCATCACTAACCTGTAAGTCTGTGAGAAGAGGTTTTAGATCATAACGATCATGGCTATTTTTCTCATTCAGACCTTGATACAGAGTGTGGAGAAAGGTGCCCTGAACCAGCTTTTTGTCATAGCCAACCTCAGCACCAGGTTGTTGTGACTCAAACAAAATGCGCTGCTTCAAACCCATTAGCCTGTACAGAAATTGCTGAGGACTCTCTTTGTCCTGTTGTTTAGCATTACTTAACTCTTGAAAAAGTTCAGTGCTGCTTTTGTCCCTGATATGTGCGCGGAGAAAACGCTTGAGCTCATCAACAGTTAAATAATTTTTGTTTGTCAACATATCTCTGAATGTAGCTGGTTTGATTATTTTCATCACAGTACGCATCACTTCTGACTCAGTAAAACCTTCCTGTATACCTTCTTCAATTTGTTTACAAAGGTTACTGTATGACATATCAGACCCAACATCAGAGATTTGTCCACCATGTAGCTTAAATTCTCTGCGTGGGAGCAGAGCTGCAAAATCATTCACCCTCAATACCTGATCTCCCATGCTGGACGCCAGACTCACTCTACCATGGGGAGATCCATCAACGCCTGCGGTGAAAGCCCTGGTGACTGTGGCAGTGTCAAAGTTCCTCGCTGGCCGTCCACCGTCTCTTCGTGAAGGTGCTGGATAAGTATGAATGTCTCTGTCCTGTGATGAGCTGTTAGTGTGTGCATCTTTGTCCAATGATGGAGGTGAAAGGGAATGAATGTCTTTGTCCACCTGCAATGGCTGTGTGGAAATGTTGTGGTTGTGTGTGGATGTTGTTGATTGTGTGACTGTGTCGTGATGGTCAGAACGAGATGAAGTGGATAGCTGCTCCTGGTGGGGTGATGAATCCTCCACTGGCTGTCCTGTCTCTGGCGCAGTCTGGCAAGCTTCACTTCCACCGGGGTCTGTGGCCAGCAGGTCATTAAGCATGTCAGTCAGGACAAGGAGTTGAGACATACCTTCATCTTCCATAGCACTTTCCACCATCAGGTCATACAGTTCTGGTTCACTCAAATCTGGAATATCGTGAGTTTTGCTGCCATCATCTATTGAACTCACGACTGCCAATAGCTGGTCTGGACTCAAATACGACAGATTCTTCTGGATCTTGAAGATCAGCATTCGCCGTGGGGTGACAGTGGCCATTTTGGCGTTACTCTGGTGACTCCCACTCTCTGGATGACGCTCTGGACTGCAGCAGCCTTCCCTGAAACTTTGGGCACCGTTTCTCGTCGTCACGACACTCACTTCACTAGGCAGAAATGCTAATCATCCCGGCTCGGTATGTTTATTCTCTGAACATGCGCCGAGCAAAGCAGAGCGGAGGCCGTTTGCTTGGACCCACTGGTGTTATAGCACCCTCTACTGGTGCAAAGTAGTAGTGCTTTCTGCAAAACTGTTTTTATAAAGGTTCAAATATTACAATGAAAAAGAGGGGGGTGTCTGTTAACATAATAAACTATATGTGGCTATTTCAGACCCACTACACGCGCAGGAGTGGGGTTTCAAGGCAGTGATGGTGGCGTTACACGCGGCAGATTTTCTAAACTTACGCCGGCTGGGAGAACGCCAGCTTTGAGCGCCCTGAACATTCCAACGTGTGCATTTTTTGCCATGGAGAGGGTCATTGGAAAGATCGATGCCCTTTGTTAAAAAATAAAAATGTGTTTACCTCAGGTCCGGCCATGTTGTGCACAAGCGGACGAAACAAGGCCGTGATTGTGGATGACAGTGACAGGTCTGGGTTTGAACCTTTTATTATTGACGCATGAGTGTCCTTGGTGGGCAGTGACAAGAGCGTTAATATTAAAGTGTTGCGTGACACAGGAGACACTCATTCATTGTGCAGTCGGTGCTTCCATTTTCCAATGATACATAATTGGGTGATTTCATTGTGATGCGTGGTATGGAGCTAGGCTTTGTACCAGTGCCGCGACATGATGTGGAGATGGACTGTGACCTTGTTAAAGGTGTGTTTTCTCCTAAGTCAGGTTGCAAGTATTTGTTAACTGTAATGTGTCAAAGCACTTGTTACCCTGCTGCTTATCCACTTAGATCCATCACCACTAAATCTGTTGTTAAAGCACTTTCTCAGTTCATCTCAGTGTTTGGGATACCAAAAGTCATACAAAGTGACCGGGGGTCTAATTTTTGCTCACATCTTTGCTCAGGTTTTGAAAGCACTGGGGGTTTGCCATAATCGGTCCACTGCATATCATGCACAGAGCCAAGGCGCGTTAGAGAGGTTCCATCAGACGCTTAAATCATTGCTGCGTGCATTTTGCACAGAGTTAGATCGGGACTGGGAGGAAGGTCTCCCATGGTTAATGTTAGCAGCAAGAGAATAGAATAGAATAGAATAGAATAGAAATACTTTATTCATCCCCAAGGGGAAATTGTTTTAACAAAGCAGCAATACAAACAATATTATAAACATAAGATGTAAAATGTGCAACAGTAAGAAAAGAAAAAAGTGCAATAATAAAGGAGTGGCATAATGGAGTGCAATGTCATACTGTATGACAGTAGTGCATGAGAGTACGGGCTTTAGCCCGAATGACTTGGTATTTGGGCACTCTGTGCGCGGACCGCTGACAGCGCTGAAAATTGGGTTGGTTCCCACTGAAGCTCCACAAAATTTGATTGACTTTGTAAATGGGTTTCGACACAAGTTATTTGTGGCAGGGATGTTGGCTAAAGAGAAACTGGGGCAGTCTCAGACCAAAATGAAAGTTCATTATGACCGGGGTACAGAGCACCATGAGTTTAGTCCTGGGGATCAGGTCCTGGCTTTGACGCCGGTGGTTATTTCACCTTTCCAGGCAAAATTTTCTGGCCCTTATACTGTAATAGAAAAAGTCTCTGATTTGAACTATCTTATAGCTACACCAGGTCGAAGAAAGTCTTCTCATCTGTACCATGTTAACCTGCTAAAGCCGTATTATCAGCATTTGAAAGGTGACAGTGCCATAAAGGGTTCTGTGGGTCCAGTGCTCGCTGTGGACACTTGGAGCGTAACCGAACCACTAGACCGTGTCCCTGAGCCTGATGACAGTTTGGTGAGTGGCAGATTAAAAAACTCTGATTCTTTGTGCAACCTGGACTCTTCATTAGCTCATCTGCCTGAGTCACAGCGTGTCCAATTGTTGGGACTGATTGGAAAATTTCATAGCTTTTTAGTGACGTGACCCTTAACTTTCCCTGCATTTTCTCTCCTGCTCAGCCAATGTTTCAGCAAGTGGGTGAGTTTGGGTTTGGATCTGCAGAGAAAGAGGGGGTAATTATTTTTCATTATTTGTGTTTTATTATTGAAAATATTTGGTGGTGGTTTATGTTGGGACGGTCAATCTTTTGAGTTCCCGTCTGAAGGGGGGGGGGGTGACGACCCCGAGTGGGCGGAGTTGTGTAGGTGTGCCTCTACCCTTCTCTTTGTTTTACACAGGCAATCAAGCCTATGCATCGCAGGTGTGTGCAGTTACCAAGGAGGTGGGGCTGTGCCTTTAAAGCCCAACAGTCCAGCCGTGCTCTCGCTCTCTCTCACCATTTCCAGCCTGGCGTCCTGCAGCTCACATTGTTTTGTTCTTAGTTTCACATACAACACTCACACACATCCATGCACCTGCATTTACAACTGATTCACCTGATTACAGATATAGGTTATGTTTCGTTTAGATTATCATTTTGATTATAAATAAATGTTAAATTGCCGGCATCTCTCTTGTACCTGTTGTTTTTGTCAAGTCATCTGAGCCAGTCTTGACACATAAAATAAGGAATGTAAACGACAGAATTAATCAATCCCAAGCATCAGGGATGGGCCACGCTGAGAAGAAAGACAAAGAATTAGCTGTTAATATAGATACATTGATCTTATTTATTGCCTAGTTCATTAATTGCACTGATCAAGCCAAACACAAAACAGAGAAAATAAAAATAATCGTGAAGGGAGCAGATACGTTTTTGGGGATAAAAAACATGTGCTGGGAAGACATCAATAAAAAACTGGAAATGGAAGGGAAACTTGGAAACTTAGGGGACAGAACAACAAACTGATTGTCATACAATGGAATGCCAGGAGTTTAATTGCTAATGGACAGGAATTTAAACGATTCATTGACAAGTATTCAGATAAGCTAGATATTATATGCATACAAGAGACATGGTTAAAACCTCCATTAGAATTTGTAATCAGAGGTTAGGAGGCTATCTGTAGAGACAGAGGCGGAGGCAGTGGAGGGGGATGCACAATACTTGCATATTAGGTAAAGGAAGGGAGTATATACATATATATATATATATATATATATATGTTTATGTATATGTATATATATATATATATACACACACACAATCAATGTAAGAAACTTTCAGTAGAAGCAATGGACGAATTTAATGTGTACATTGAGGGGAAAATTATATGTTGTGGAGATTTTAATGTGCATAGTACACTGAGGGGTAGTAAAAATGATGATAATGGGATAGTGATTGAAGAGATAATGGATGGGAAAAACCTGGTATATGTAAATGATGGAAGAAGCACAAGAATGAATATCAGATCAGGCACAGAGTCAGCGTTAGATCTTACACTGGTGTCAGACTCTCTAGCAGCTGTGTGTTCATGGGAAGTGATCAGAGAAACAACTACAGGAAGTGATCAGAGAAACAACTACAGGAAGTGATCAGAGAATCAACTACAGGAAGTGATCAGAGAAACAACTACAGGAAGTGATCAGAGAAATTACTACAGGAAGTGATCAGAGAAACAACTACAGGAAGTGATCAGAGAATCAACTACAGGAAGTGATCAGAGAAACAACTACAGGAATTGATCAGAGAAACAACTACAGGAAGCGATCAGAGAAACAACTACGGGAAGTGATCAGAGAAACAACTACAGGAAGCGATCAGAGAAACAACTACGGGAAGTGATCAGAGAAACAACTACAGGAAGTGATCAGAGAAACAACTACAGGAAGTGATCAGAGAAACAACTACAGGAATTGATCAGAGAAACAACTACAGGAAGCGATCAGAGAAACAACTACACAAAGTGATCAGAGAAACAACAATAGGAAGCGATCAGAGAAACAACTACAGGAAGTGATCAGAGAAACAACTACAGGAAGTGATCAGAGAAACAACTACAGGAAGTGATCAGAGAAACAACTACACGACTACACGAAGTGATGAAAGAAATGCAAGCAATACATGTTAGCAGAAGTGTGGATGAGTTAAATGAGTCTGTGTGTAAAACTATTTTAGAGGCAGCAAATCATACAATTAAAAAGAAGGAAGGAAAGAATAAAATGAGAATTGTACCTTGGTGGTCAGAGGAATGTGATAAATTTATTAAAGATTAAAGATTATAAATGATTTATTAAACAAGGCTTTTACAATGACAGAATTAAACAGATCTCCAGTCAGCACCAGGTAAAGATCAAATGTGTTATATCATGATTAATAATCTTAGTGAGCCATCAAAAAGGAAATGATTAGAACTATATAATCAAGTCTGGGAGAGTGGGAAATGTCCACATAGCTGGAAGGAAGCTGTTATAATACCGACACCTAAACCAGGAAAGAATAAAACTAACCCTGACAACTATAGGCCAATCGCCCTAACATCCAACATCTGTAAAATAATGGAAACAATGATAAATGAAAGACTAACTTATTATATAGAAAGTAAAGGTTATAGAACTAAATACCAGAGTGGCTTTAGGAAAGGAAGATGTACTATGGACCCAGTCATCTGCTTAGAACATGACATCAGAAAAGCACACATAAACAAAGAGAGTGTAGTGGCTGTTTTTATGATATGATATGATGTGGGGAGAGGGACTTTTAATTCAACTGTCAAGGGAAGAATGTATCAGTGGATTAAGGATTTTTTGAGAGGAAGAACAATACAGGTTAGAGTAGGGGAAACACTTTCAAGGAAGTATGTGGTAGAGAACGGAACACCTCAGGGAAGCATAATAAGTCCGCTATTGTTCTCCATCATGATAAATGACATTTAGAATGAAATAGAAAAGGATTCTGGATGTTCTTTATTCACAGATGATGGGGCAATTTGGACGAGGGGAAGAAACATAGATGTCATTGTAAAAAAGGGGATATTACGAAAATAGAAGAATGGGCATATAAATGGGGATTCAAATTCTCAGTGAATAAAGACGATGATATTTACAAAGAAAAGAATAGAAGATAGAGTAAAACTGAAACTATACAATCAGGAGTTGGAGAGAGTGAAATTCTTTAAACTATTAGGGATATGGTTTGATGAGAAAGTTACATATTTAAAAATGAATGGACAAATGTAAGAAAATATTGAATATAATGAGATGTTTAGTTGGTAGGGAATGAGGAGCAGATAGGAATGCTTTAAGGGCTATATATAATGGGTTACTAAGATCAGTGCTAGATTAGGGCTGTGTGGTGTATGGATCTGCAGCAAAAAACTGGATAGACTACAGTATCAGGCACTAAGGTTATGCACAGGAGCTTTTAAAACAACCCCGACATCAGCACTCCAAGTAGAAATGGGGGAAATGCCACTAGAATTAAGAAGGATACAGAACTCATTGAACTACTGGACCAGACTACAGGGTCATAATCAGAATCATCCTTAAAACCATGTTGGGAAAAGGAGAAAGGAAACAAAAAAAGCTTTGGATGGACAATCAATCAGACGGCATCAGAGCTTACAGTAGACCAATACAGCGTTAGCCCAACAGTACCACTGTCGACAATAGCACCATGGATTCTTCCAGATGCCACCATAGATCTCACATGGTTAGAGAAGGAAAACAAAGATATGCAGAGCCAGAACCCACAGGTAATACAAGATTATATAGACAGTTATCATGGATACATCATACAAGTATACACACATGCATCAAAAAACAGGAATAGGAGTCTTCATAGCAGAATTTCAAACATTAAACAACAGAAACGATGAAGTGATAATGTATCCGTGCACACAGGAGAACTCACTGCTATTCTATTAGCAGAAATACAACCACTGAAAACAATCATCTGTTCAGACTCAAGTTCATCACTCATAAGTTTACAATCCAGCCATTCTGAAAGCAGACAAGACCTCATTATAGAAATACAAAAAACATTATATAGAATTAAGATGATGGGACTTTATGGATACCAGCACACATTACAGGGGTTAAAGGGAACCAAATAGCAGACACGGTGGCAAAAGTAGCAACAGCACATAATAATATAGATCCAGCAAAAAAATTAAGCAAAACAGAAATAAACAGCACCATTAAACAACAACTCAAGGAGAGATGGCAAAAACAATGGGAGGAGGAGAGGAAAGGAAGATGGTTTTACAGTATCCAAAGAAAAGTGGGAGTGGCTAGGCGCACAGAAAGAAGCAGGAAAGAGGAAAATATAATATGGAGGATCAGATTTGGCCATACGGGATTAAACAACACATTATTTCTTATGAATAAACACAATACAGACAGATGTGATCACTGTCCATTCATCATGTTATTACACAATGTCAGTGTTAGAGCCATACCTACTTGAAGGCCACAGTAGGTGGCGCTCTGCACTGTGCAGGAAGGTGTTAAATAGAGCAACAGGTAATTACTCGGCAGGTGTGCTGCTGACTGGGGAAGCACAAAGTTTTTTGACCGCCGCTGCCGCCTCCGTCCATTTGGATTAATAAAAGTTGGTGATTGCATACGACGCTGATGTGTGTAATTAATTCATTGGACCCGGAAGACGATGCGTCAACTACTACGAGTACCAGTACAGCAGCCCCCTCAAGTGGCTTAGGTTCGTTTTGTTGTTTTATTTTAAGAACAAGTCACTACACTAAGTCAAAAAACTGCGCTTCGGTTAGAAGTCGTAGTTAGTCGCGGAAAGGACACCGCACGGAGGCAGAGCCAATGCTGGAGTCAACGCCGGGTTTCCGAACCAGCCGAGCCGCATGGAAGACGTCAACAGCTGCCGTGTTTCCCGGAGTGACACCTATCATCAGCTGATTCATCTGACGAGGTAGTGCTGCCGCCGGACCATCTTACGGCGCCCACCGCAGGCATCAAGGTATGAGGAGTAGCGCTACCGGTTTCATGGCCATAATAAAATAAATAAATAAAAGTGTGCACACTATTTTGCGAGCGTAATCCCAATGCATTGGTTGCTAAAAACAATGATGATCGCGTCTTAAGACTGAACTTTTCTCATCGCTTGGATTTTCACATTATAACAAAAGGAGGACATTATGAACGATAAATCTGATGAGCCGGTCGCAGAATCGGCTGCTGTCGCTCCTTCTATTGAAGTGGGAAATTCAAATGAAGCACAGTTGGGTATAGGTAAAAGAGTTGTTAAACTAACACATAAGGCTTTTGTTGAAAAGTTGGAAAAGTTTCAAAATGTAAGAAAAGATCGATTAAGCAAGGTAAAAAATATGAGAAAGGTAACTGAAGAGTATATGCAAAAAAACAGTGTTGCAGAGGTAAAAGGTGCACTGGAAAAAATAATTGGTTTGTGTGAAGAAGCAAAAAATGCTCATCATTCTTTGGTGCCTTTAATGCCCACTGAAGAAAGTGGGAAACAAAATACATGGTTTGCTGCAAAAATGTTTATTGAAAATGGTTTCATTGATGATGTTAAACAATGGTTGAGAAACATTGAAAATGCTGTTGATGTGGTTGATGATGTTCATCCTGATGACAGTATATCAAATGTTGCCAGTAAACATTCTCAGCGAATAAGCACATGTAGTGGTAAAAGCAGCAAAAGTGGTCAAACAACAGCATCTGCCCGCATTAAAGCAGAGGCAGAAAAGGCTGCACTTCTTGCTCGAGCTGCGGAGGAAAAACATGCTCTGGAGAAGCAAGAAGCAGAGCTGAGAAGGAAAAGAGAGCAACTGGAGCTTGATGCTGACATTGCAGCATCCACAGCAAAACTAGCAGTTTTACAAACTGCTTCAGAATGTTCAAGCAAATCCCACGCATCATCAAATGGAATGAATTCATATCTACAAAGGGAAATGGAACAAAAAACAACTTCCAAAGGGCTCAACCCCGCAGCAAAGTCGTATGAAACCTGGACATGGAGTGCAATGCCACAAACCAATTTCCCAGTATGTCATAAGGATTCAAGAGCATGGAACACACACACTGTGGAAAAAGGGCAGCAGTGCATCTTTGGATCAGGACAGGAGACACACAGGAAAACAACAGGAACATATGGAACAACACAGTATGGAGACGCACAGCATCAAACTCTTTATTTACCAATAAATAAGGAGCAGCCTGCATCAGTTGAGCAACTGCATCCACATGATCTATGCACCATAATGCATAAGCAGAATGAAATAACAGGAGCTCTTGTTCAACAACAATGCTTACTGTCCTTACCATCTCGAGACATTCCAGTATTCGACGGTGATCCTCTCCAGTACAGAAACTTCATCAGAGCTTTTGAGCATGGAGTGGAATCAAAAGCTAAAGAAACTGATTGTCTGTATTTTTTGGAGCAGTTTACAAAAGGTCAACCCAGAGAATTGGTGAGGAGCTGTCAGCACATGATTCCTGGCAGAGGTTATCAATTGGCTAAAGAGCTTCTACATGAACACTTTGGAAATGAATACAGGATTGCTGCAGCTTATATAAGGAAGGCTCTGGCTTGGCCTACAGTGAAATCAGAGGATGTGAAATCGCTACAAGCCTTTTCTCTGTTTTTGCGTGGTTGTTGCAACGTGATGGAGGAGCTTCACTATATGCAAGAACTAGACGTGCCAACCAACATGAGAGCAATCATGACAAAATTGCCATTTAAATTCAGAGAAAAATGGAGGACAAAAGCACATGACATCTTGGAGAGGTACAATCGCAGAGCTTGCTTTAAAGATCTTGTTTCATTCATCGGACGTCAAGTTAAGATCATCTTGGATCCACTCTTTGGGGACATTCAGGACACGACAAGTGGTTTACCTGCATCCAAGAGTGTTAACAAGTTCAGGTCTCAGTCCAACTTCAGCAGAGTCAGAGGTGATAGCTTTGCCACTACAGTTACTGTTGACACAACCAAAGGTTCATGTTCAATCCCACAGAGGCAGGACTCAATGGAAAGGTCTAAAAATGCATGTGTCTGTTGCGCCCAGTCTCACACGTTGGAGGAGTGTCCAAAGCTGAAAAGGAAGAAGCATCGGGACAAAATTATCTTTCTGAAGGAAAAAAGGATGTGTTTTGGCTGCCTATGTAGTGGACACATGAGCAAGGATTGCGACAGGCGTATAACTTGCAAAGAGTGTGGTCAGAATCATCCTACGGTGCTTCATATTTCTGAAAGGCTGAGAACCAGAACAGAAAGTGAACACTCTAAAGAAACAGGACCTGTCAAACCACCCTCTTCAGAAACTTGTGGTCATACAGGGGCCGGAAAGGAGGGTTGCATTTTGTCCATTCTGCCAATCCAGGTTAAATCCATTAGTGGAGACCAAATAATACAAACCTATGCGTTCCTGGATCCCGGCAGTACAGCCACATTCTGTTCAGAGCATCTTATGCGAAAGTTGAACATCGACGGTAGAAGAACCAGTTTCCTTTTACGCACCATGGGACAAGAAAAGGTTGTTTCCACTTATGTTTTGAATGGTTTGGAAGTGGCTGGTCTTGACAGTAACGACTTTTACAGTCTTCCAGAAGTTCTCACTCAAAGAAAAATGCCTGCGACCCCCAACGACATTATCTCACAGGAAGAGCTGTCACAGTGGTCATACCTCTCTGAAGTTCAGATCCCCTGCATACACGCCAATGTTGACATGTTGATTGGTACCAACGTCCCAAAGGTATTGGAACCCTTGGAAGTTGTCAACAGCCAAGGGAATGGCCCGTATGCAGTAAGAACTGTACTTGGTTGGGTAGTTAATGGTCCCCTTCAAGACGGAGAGAACAGCAAACTTAAAACAGGGTTCTCAGTGGCAGCTGTCAATAGGATTTCTGTGTGTAAGCTGGAGGTGATGATGAACAACCAGTACAATCATGACTTCAATGAAAGAAGTACAGAGGAAAAGGCGATGTCAAGGGAAGACATCAGATTCTTAAGGATTATGGATGAGTCAGCACAGCTTCAGGATGGTCATTACAGTATGAACTTGCCCTTTAGGAAAGAGCAGCTCACTCTTCCAAATAATCTTAGCATGGTCAAGCAAAGGCTGCTAGGATTGAAGGTTAAGTTCAGAAAAGATGAACTGGAATAAGGAATACACCAGTTCCTTCACTGATGTTATAAGGAAAGGCTATGCAGAGAAAGTGCCTCAACATCAACTGGATGGAGAAAATGGAAAGGTTTGGTATATTCCCCATCATGGTGTGCGTCATCCCAGAAAAGGTACCTTGCGTGTTGTGTTTGACTGTTCAGCTGAGTTTAAAGGTGCCTCACTCAACAGCCAGCTTTCAAGGCCCAAACCTGACCAGTTCACTGCTAGGAGTCCTTGCCAGATTCAGACAGGAGCCAGTAGCGTTCATGGGAGACATTCAGTCTATGTTCTACCAGGTTAAAGTGGCTGAAGAGGACAAGGACTTTCTTCGCTTCCTATGGTGGCCTGATGGTAAAGTGAGCCAAGAGATTGTGGAATATCAGATGACAGTTCATTTGTTTGCCGCAGTCTCATCTCCAAGTTGTGCCAGTTTTGCACTCAGGAGGACAGCACAAGACAATCATGCTCACTTCCCATCAGAGGTTGTAAAAACAGTCAGGCAAAATTTTTATGTTGACGACTGTTTGAAGAGCTTGCCCTCAGAGGAGGAGGCCGTTGTGATGGTTAAAGCTCTTAGGGACCTCTGCCTAAAGGGAGGCTTTACTTTGACAAAGTGGATCAGTAACAGCCGGACAGTGCTGCAAACCATTGAAGAGGAGCATAGAGCTAAAGACTGGAAAGAACTGGATCTGGATAGAGATGAGCTTCCAGTCGAGAGAGCCCTTGGATTACAGTGGTGTGTGGAGTCGGACACGTTCAAATTCAAAATGATGGTGAAAGAGCAAGCACAGAGCAGAAGAGGATTGTTGTCTATAATCTGTTCAGTTTATGATCCCTTGGGGTTTCTTGCACCAGTGACACTGCCAGCAAAGGTTATGCTGCAAGAGCTCTGTCGCAGACGTTATGGGTGGGATGGCTTGGAAAGACCCGTCACTAAGCTATGCCTATTACAGGAAGCTGCAAGTTGTTAATGTTGACATTTATGGTGACCTCTGAGTGAAACCAGGTTATGTGTACAAATATTGGGCATTGTTTGGTACAATTTGTGTGTATTACTGGTGTTATGGCTCTGTAATTTAATTTGAAGGGAATTGTAATGTCTGTTGCCATTTACAATTAGGGGCCGGTGTGTTAGAGCCATACCTACTTGAAGGCCACAGTAGGTGGCGCTCTGCACTGTGCAGGAAGGTGTTAAATAGAGCAACAGGTAATTACTCGGCAGGTGTGCTGTTGAGTGGGGAAGCACAAAGTTTTTTGACCGCCGCCACCTCCGTCCGTTTGGATTAATAAATGTTGGTGATTGCATACGACGCTAATGTGTGTAATTAATTTATTGGACCCAGAAGATGACGCGTCAACTACTACGAGTACCAGTACAGCAGCCCCCTCAAGTAGCTTAGGTTCGTTTTGTTGTTTTATTTGAAGAACAAGTCACTACACTAAGAAATATCAAAGGGATGATTAGAAAGCTGAGAGACATTGATGAGGAATGGGAGTTGGTGGAGGTATTGAGCAAGAACCAGAGTGAGTGCTACAAAATATTACTGCAGTTTCTTAAAACTACAAGGTTGATTGGGAGGATATAGGATGTGTGAGTGTGTGTATATATATATACATATATATATATATATAATTGTACACCCTTGACGGTCTACAAATGTTGCTGGAAACTGCCAAAGCAGTTGTGCAGAGCCGGATTAACGCAAAGGCAAACTAGGCAAGTGCCTAGGGCCCGATTGGCAGGGAGCCCAGACAGAGGGACAATCAAAACCTAAAAATGACATGGTCTGCGTTTCAAGACGATTTACGCTCCTCGTCCTGATGAAGCGACGCTGTCATGGCGTTCTGTCTGCTCCGAGCGACAGTCGCGCTGGGGGCAGGCGGGCGGGAGAAGCCGCAGTGAGTGCACATGTCCGTGGTGAGCGGGGGTTTGCTGTGAACCACCTTCGCCCCGAGCCCTTCCAAGCCGATCTAGAGTCGGTTGCGGCGCACCACTGGCGGAGGAAATTTCATGTCAAACTTATGTGTGACATGATGAAGTCGGCATCAATTCATGGAAAAAACTGTTGAAAAGTTGAAATATGGAGATTAAAGGTTTCTGCCCAACTGTAATCTCCAATACTTTTTTGAGTTTTCGTCGACTAAAACTAAGACTAAATCTAGAATGGCTTCCAAAAACAACACTGCACAGTTCACCATCCAGAGAAACATCCAGACCAGTGGAGAAAACTACTGAACAGTCCAGACCAGGAGCTGAGCTGCTGAGTGTTGAATACCAGAAAATGGAAGAGAGGTGATGCTTGTCCATGAAAATAAACCTCTTTACCACGACAGCACAGTTTCTCTTACTGCAAACTTTATTGGTCTTTGTATATTTGACTACTTATTAAACTATTCAATTTAATCAACAAGATTTTCTGCAAAATGCAATAGCTTACAACATTTATCTTATTTGCTCTGTTTACATAGCAATGCTGACAATTGGTGATTTACTGGTACTACTGCCTTAACAATGACACTGGCAATGGATAAGATAAGGATAATTTAATAGCATTTAATAGAGCCTTGTAGTAACGTATAAATACGGTAATAAAAATCAAAAAATAGTCTGATAGACTGTTTAATATACGACACATGACTTATTTTGGCACACAAAGAACCAACTCGTAACCAAAGACTACGCTATGTAAAATGTGAATTAACTTTTATTAGTAACTTTGGTAAGTTTCAGATTTCAATTCATAAATAACATCGATGGAGGGGGCCCCAAGAAATACAGTCTGCCTAGTATAGTCCATTTATTTAATCCGGCTCTGTTTGTATGCGTCTGTCTGTGCGCTCTATCAGCAAGTGTGTGTTGCGGCGTGTGTGTGTGTGCGTGTGTGTTGGAGTGTGTGCGTCTTTGCGCTCTACTAGCGAGTGTGTGTGCTCATTAGTTACGAGTCGCTCCGTCACAGATGTCAAGAATACATCTCATTTAACAGCCCAACATCAGAGACAGTAGTTGACCGTTGATTTTTATTGTGCCTTAAAATGGAGCAATAATCTGTGATGGAGCAAAAACCTCCTTTAACCACAAACACAAATGTTCTCCACATAACATGGAGTAGAACTAAACAGGTTCATTAAGGAGACAATCCTTTACTAGTCTCCCATAGAACACTACGTCACCATAGTATCACGCAGGCTTGCTGTGATGACTCCGCCCACTTTGAGGAGGCGCTATGAAGTCATTGAAGATTGAATGACTTTATTCCTCCCCCAGGGGGGAAACACACATTCACAACAGCTCAGTTAAGAAATGAGAATAGAATAAAAATAGAATAAAAAAAATAAATAAAAAAAATAAAATAAATAAAATTAAAAAAAAATAATAATAAAAAAAAATACAATACAATAGTAAGAAAATTACAAAAATAAAAAGTTAAAAAGATAAAATTACACTCTAATATAGAGTAAGTATCAGGGGTAAGTGAGTGGACATTTACGACGAGGAGTTAAATATCCGAACAGCAGTGGGGATGAAGGACTTTCGGTAGCGCTCCGTCCTACACTGAGGGTGCCGGAGCCTGCCGCTGAAGGAGCTGCCAAGCCCCTCCACAGTCAGGTGCAGTGGGTGGAGTGTGTTCTCCATGATGGAGGACAGTCTGTATAACATCCTCCTCTGTCCCACCTCCTCCACCGATTCCAGCGAGCGGCCCAGGACAGAGCCGGCCCTCCTGACCAGCCTGTTCAGTTTCTTTCTGTCCCGGTCCGTGCTGCCCGCTCCCCAGCAAACCACAGCATAGTGGATGGCAGAGGCCACCACAGAGTCGTAAAAGGTCCGGAGTAGAGGTCTGCACACTCCGAAGGACCTCAGTCTCCTCAGGAGGTGGAGGCGACTTTGACCCTTTTTTTACAGGGCGTCGATGTGAGTGGTCCAGTTTAGTTTATTATTGAGGTGAACACCCAGGTACTTAAAGTTATCCACCAGCTCAATGTCCGAGCCCTGGATGCTCACCGGTGGGTGTGGTGGGGTCTTTTTCCGGAAGTCGATCACCATCTCCCTCGTCTTTCCGGTGTTCAAGCACAAGAAGTTGCTCTCACACCAGTCCACGAAGTCCTTGATGACCGACCTGTACTCCAGCTCGTCCCCCTCAGACACGCAGCCAACAATGGCTGAGTCATCGGAGAACTTCTGGAGGTGACAGCTGCTGGAGTTGTAGGTGTAGTCTGAGGTGTAGAGGGAGAAGAGGAAGGGTGAGAGAACCGTCCCCTTAGGCGCCCCGATACTGCAGATGGCCACCTCAGACCTGCAGTCCTGCAACCTCACATACTGTGGCCTGTTGATGAGGTAGTCGGTGGTCCATGCAGCCAGCTGCGTCCCCACTCCTACGTCCTCCATCTTCCTCCGCAGCAGCGCCGGTCAGATGGTGTTGAAAGCGCTGGAGAAGTCAAAGAACATGACTCTCACAGCGCTCCCGGCGACCTCCAGGTGAGTCAGCGCCCGGGGCTGCAGGTAGATGACGGCGTCATCCACACCTCTCCACACATCCCTTGTCCTGCTCTGCCCCATCTGCTCCTCCAGTTTCCTTAGCCTTCCTGATCGCCTGCTTGAGCTCCCGCTGGACTTCTTTCAGCTCCTCTCTGCTGCCTGAAGCAAACACCCTCTTCTTCTTGTTCAGCAGGACTTGAAGTTGAGGGGTCACCCATGGCTTGGTGTTGGCAAAGCACCGCACCCTGCGGGTTGGTGCCACGTTCTCCTCACAGAATTTTATGTAATCTGTGAAACAGTCATTGAAGCCGTCGATGTTATCACCATCAGAGAAAGTCTCCCACATTGTTGTCTCGAAGCAGTCTCTCAACCTCTCTTTGGCTTCTTCATTCCACATCATTACAGTTTTTTTCTGTGTGGGCTGCCTCCTCAGGTTGTGATCAGAGCGGCCGAGTGGAGGGAGAGGGGCGGAGGTGTACGCACCCTTTATATTTGCATATAAGAGGTCCAGCGTCTTGTTCTCCCGGGTGTGGCACTTCACGTACTGTGTGAATGTGGGGAAAAAGGGGGAAAGCGAGGCATGGTTGAAATCACCATTTATGAGCAGGAGAGAGTTTGGGTGTTCCGTTTGCAGTGCCGACACTGAGCTGTGCAGTCTCTCACACGCTGCGGCTGCATCGGCTGAGGTAGGGATGTAGACTGTGTACACAATCACATGCGAGAACTCCCTCGGGATGTAATACGGGCGGATGCCCACCGCAACAAACTCAATGTCCTTTGTGCAAACTTGTTCTTTGATGGAGACGTGCGCGGGGTTGCACCATCTCTCGTTAATAAACACCGCCACTCCTCCGCCTCTCCTCTTCCCAGCCACATTCCAGTCCGCAAGTACCATCTTAAACCCCTCCAGGGAAACGACAGAGTCCAGTGTCATCTCCGTCAGCCAGGTCTCCGTGAAGCACAGCAGGCTGCTCTCCCTGAAGTCCCTCTGGTGCCGGGTCAGTGCCGCGAGCTCGTCCGTTTTGTTCACGAGGGAGTGGACGTTTCCCATGATGATGGATGGAATAAAAGGACGGAACCTACGTTTCCTCTCCTGTTTCCTCCGACCTGCTCTGCAGCCCCGTCTCTTCCTCTTTAAAACCGTTGGAATCGTCCATTCCGCGTTGAGAGAGAGAGCGGTGTTGCGCAACACCAACAGCTGATCCCTGGTGTAAACAATGGATCCACTGAGCGTGTCTGCCGACGGAGTTCCCAAAAGTGCCGAGAAGAGCATTAAACAAAATGCGAAAGTAATAAAAGTGGTCTCATTGTGCGCGTGGTGACAGCAGGATTCAACAATTTTAAGGAAAAAGCGTGAAACACGCCAGAAAAAATGAGAAAAAGTAAGAAAGAAGGGAGAGCCGTTGTAAGCAGCAGCTGCTCGGGCAGCGCCATTTTTTAATGGAAAACAACATGGCTGATACTAAACTGAGTCGAGTCGATAAGAGTAAAGTTCAGATCAGAGCAGTTATTGAGAGGGGTCTGGCTGCAGACCTGCACTGTCAGGACCCTTCTTTGCAGACCTGCACTGTGAAGTCTCCTGCACTGTCAGGACCGGAAGTTGATTCGTAGCCTTTCAAAATAAAAGCGAGCATACCGGAAGCATGTATTCTTCGTTCCCAGTTCAACTGGATAAGGTGAAAAAACACAGGAAAATGTCAAGATAAAAAACAAACAAAATATTATATATGAAAAAAAAGAAAATACAAAACGTTATGACCATTTCTAGGGTTATTCTACAGATAATCAGTGCAAACTAGATGTACAGCTATTATGATCCCCTTAAAACACTATGAGCCTACTCAAGACATGCATTATTTTATGCCAGTATTTTAATTTAATTTAATTTTATTTGTAAAAAGGACAGCTGTTAGTTAATCTGCACTCCAAATTCATTTTGAAATAATAAATCTCTGTAAATACACCTTTATTTATTTATATGTTTATTTCGGTCATGTCATTCAGATCAATCATCATCACACATCATCTTAGTGTAGTTCACACAATACACATAACCGAAAGGGAAAGCAGGAGAAGCAAAAGCTTATCTAGTCCCGCCCCCATTACCCACAGAATACATATTTTCATCATACAATACATCAATTCATCATACTGGTTTTTTTTTCAGTTTGACAAAACATGTTTCAGCAGCAGGTACCTTAATGTGTGATGGCATAATGCACCTACACTCCAACCTATTGCTGACTGTTCTTTGCTTCTATACCATTATTTATCATTGAAAATGTAGCCCCCTGCACTGTTGGAGACATTTACATATTCATTTACTCATTTTTTTTATATAGGCATATCTTATGTGTGTTTGCAATTGTAACACCTCATAATTCATTTAAGAATTGCTTAATATTGTTTGTGCTATGTTCTTACCTTGTGCTGTCGGACTACATGGATTTGCCAATGGAGGGTGTGAGGGTTGATGATTTTAAATGAACTTAGCTTTGTGTATTCAAAGGGAATTACTGAATACCTAGTTACATGAGCCAGATAACCAATAACCTCTGTTACAAGAGAAAACAGTAGACACAAAACTAACTTTCAAATGTCTTTTTATTTTATTTTTTATTTTTTGATGATTTTAATGATAAGTGTTTTTAGTGTTATAGCTCACACAAAGAAAACATACCAATCAAATGGTCGATTTTCTTTGTTTTTTTCTTAAAATTCCTGCTCTTTGTATTCACAGTACACCAAGTACCCTCTTTTGTCCATCATCTCTTCACAGAAGAGCCACATATCTTCGATGTGGTAAAACAAAAACTTAAAGGCTCCAGAATCAATTCTTTGTCCTCCTCATTTGGATCCATGAAACCATGCAAAAAAAACGTCTTAGTTAGGGACCAATGACAAATAAGTAAGTACACACTATAAATACTGTTTATACTCTCTTTCTGACACACATCAGCAACGTTCTTAAGTGTTCAACTTTTCACTTAACTTTTCATTTTCTGCTATTGATTTGGCTCACATAACTCACATACATTTTGACTTGCAGAGCAGAGAATCTGATTCTAAACTTTTCATTTTTGAAAGTGACTAAAACTGTGAGGTGAGGTGTTCTTCACTGCAACTTACATTCCCCTCATTTTCCTTTTCCCCTTTTACCAGCCAAACCACAACCTGTCGGACGTTAGTAGCGTTGGCTCATACTTATGAGTACAAACACACAGACAAATACATTATGCTTACCTTTAAATAAAATGCCACCTTTCCTATGTGCCTCTAAGTGGCTCTGCAGCTTGGACAATTTTGTTGGTTTCATTTTTAGGCACAGGGGGCAGTGAAATTGCTTGCAGCATGACGTGCAGCGTTCAACTTTGGGCGTAGTGCCGGTACTTAAGATTGAAATATGCATCTGTAAGAGACAAATAATGTCGTAATAAAACATAATTATATAAAAACTATATGATATAACTCAGTTTTCTTGGTCTTTGAGTAGGAAAATGGCACATTTAAGTGAGCACTATCGACACGATAACAACGCTAAAAACTACCCAAAAGTCCAAAACCCAATTCTTTCAAATTAATATAACTTTACAGGGCAATATATATAGTACAACATAATGTTCTAGTGAATAAAGACTGTTTAGCTGTTTAGCCAACTGCAAAGTTGTTGTCACTTGACTTTTACTCAACTTCACATGGGAAAATACATGCTTTCGCTTTCATTTTGAATACGTGCTTCCGGTATGCTCGCTTTTATTTTGAAAGGCTTCGAATCAACTTCCGGTCCTGACAGCGCAGGAGATCTCACAGTGCAGGACTGCAACGAAGGGTCCTGACAGAGCAGGTCTGCAGCCAGACTGTCTTGGATTTGATCACATTCATCACATTTCCTTCAGATGAGACTTGAGAAAACTTTGGTCTGTGGTTTGTTTCCTGTTCAGCAGCAGAATCACTTCACAGACGTTCAGCAGCTTCATGACGATCATTTCCTGCTTTCACAAGGTAACGAAACTAAACTCATCTCATCACACGTGACTTTGAGTGGACGTGATGTTTTTACTGTGAAGCTCATGAATCTCACGTCACTGACTCTTGTTCAGTGACTGAGGTTTTTACACAGAATGAATTGACCCTGTAGTGACTTAGAGAGGCTTAAATGTCTGGTGTAATACTGCAAACTTGTCTTATTATGGGATGTGAACATGTCCTGGTTCCTCTGAACGTGAAGAAGGCCCAACCCTTTTGAAGCAGCTCTGCTGACACAGTATAAATGCTGACATCTGCTGGTTGACATGTGATATTACACACTGGAATCACGTGGATGCTCAGAACCCACGAGCTGAACTTCTGTATGGTCTTAATTCACTGAGTGATGGTTTGACATCAAACATATTTAAATGTAACATCTATAAACACAAACTCTTGTTAACGACCAGATGTTGTTTGGAGCTCAAACGTCACCTGGTTGTAACAAAAGACTTTTCTACAAGTTCACTGTGTTTGTTTTTGTAGAGAGAGTCGTGTTCCTTTGTCACAGCTAAAGAATCAATCATGGAGTAAAAGTGACAGCTACAGTGAAAAGTGGAATTTCCTGTTCAATAATTCCTAAGATATGAACTCGTTTTCTTTTACTTTGACCTTTGTCTGAAAAGTGGATCCTCTCTCAGCTAACTTGGCTAGTGCTGCTAACTGCAAAACAATCACTTCCCTGTTACAGATCCATCATGTTCTTATGACTTAACTCCGCCTCCTCTGACTCACTCTGTCTCCATCAGCTGTTTAGTTTATTTCACATAGAAACAATATAAAAAAACACATAGACGATAACACATAAAAGTACATGTGACGTGCAGCAGAAACACGGATTGAAAAAGAAATGCACTGAAAATGAAAAAGTTGTGACTTTTTGTCGACGTGATGTTTTTACTGTGAAGCTCATGAATCTCACGTCACTGATTCTGTTGTTCAGCGACTAAAATGTTTGGAAATCACTGGTTTAGAGGACATTTGTGCTTTTGGTGAAAGAGAAGTTCTGCTGGACTGAAAGATCAGATAGTGACTGATAATTTTATGTTTCCGGTGAAAACAGATTACAGCCATTGTAGGTGAAAAAAAAGGATCCAGAGGACGAGGTCATATTTTGATAAGATTTAAGAAACTAAAGTTAAATTAAACGTTTATTCTCAATCGTCACAATTAACGACATCTCTTCAAAGTCCAGATGTTTAACATACATATGTATCTATCTATTGGGCAGCTTCTTACCTGACCACCAGAGGGCGGGCTCTTCTGTTAAACCAGTGGACTCACCTGCAGTGAAGGGCTGTAAAGTGTGATGCAAACAGCGTCTTGAGTGAGTTGTGAGTCGAGCTGTGACGTTCACGAACGAGTCAAATCTTTTTAACGGTTCTTTGAAATGAACCAGTAACTGAGTGACTGACAGTCCATTATTAGCATAAACCAATGGGCTGTGCCGATTGTTCAGTCAGCCAATGAGGGTCATGTCGGCCAATTCTGTGGTTAAAAAAAGTCTTCTTGCTGACTGGCCCACATTAGGTCAATGTGGTCCACCCATGTTAGCAGAACTTGTAATGAGCGAGTTTTATTCTCCCAGCAGGTGGCGCTCTGCTATGAATCAGATCAGGAAGAGGAAGCTCTCTAAAACCACTCTGTGTGAGGAACATGAGGGTCAGAGGTGAGATGAGGATCTCATGGATCATGTGACTCGTCTCCATGTCACAGCTCAGTGTTTTATTTACACATCATGTGTTTGTAGGAGGATCCATCAACAGAGACCAGACTCTGCTGGACCTGGACCTGGACCCAGCTGTGTGTCCATGAAGAGTGACCAGTCTATAGATCGTCTTATTGACTTCAAGGATGGACAAAAACATGGTGAACTGATGTAAGAATTTCACACATTGTAACACACACTTACATGATCCTCCACCAGGGGGAGCCTGTCTAGTCCAAAACATGTTGAATCCAGAAAAACACTCTTCTTCTCTTTGGTGGACCAATGTTGTTTTTCTGTCTCCACTAAACGTCTTCAGCCTGTCCTCGTCTCTGAAAATTCCAGCAGTAAATCTAGTCAGAGTCCGTGATTGGTCAGGGACTCATGGACAAGCCTCTCTGATTGTGTCTTTGAGACTTCACACATAACAAACACTAGAGACTGTCCTTCAGGGACTTTTGTCTTCAACCTGTCAAACTCATGTCATGTGAACTTGGCTGAAGAAGAATCGTAGGTGCAGCACATTGAAAACCTCGTAGAAACAAATGATTGTTTAGTAAATGACACTGAATCTTTTCTCCTCAGAGTTGATCAGCAGAGGACAGAGGTTCTCAGTGGTCAGTCTGTCCAGCAGCATGGAGCAGACCTGGACTCCATATTTAAGGTGTGTAAATGTACAAACATGACACTACTGTTAATACTGAAGCAGAGTCCTGGGGCCTCATGTATAAACCGTGCGTACGCACAAAAAGACGGCGTACGCTTGCTTTCACGCACAGACGGCATGTATAAAAATGTACTTGGCGTGGAAGTTTGCGCATCGCAGCGCAAACTCTCGAGCTGCCGTGAGAATTTGCCGAGAGCTCCGCAAACTCTTGTCAGGTGGAGACGCTGCAATATTAAGCTCTGAAACTTATCACAGTGTTTGAAAATAATATTATTAATGTGTCTACAGTGACAAACATGAATTTTCTGTGACAAACAATACTGATACACCACGTACGTTTGAACATATGTGGATAACATCAGAGAGGACACTGAAGACGAAACTGATCCTGTGAGCGAACACACACACTACAAACCTGTGTGTGTGTGTGTGTGTGTGTGTGTGAGAGAGAGGGAGACTCACTTATTTACTTTGAGCAAATTACACAAATGGATATTTTCTTTATGTAACACAGTGATGTAAACACAGCTGCTGACATGAACACATGAACACACGTCAGTCTATAATGTTTTAAACTCAAAATAAAGTAACAGACTCATTTGTTGTAAGAAAACGGGAATTGAACGTTGAGTGGAACATTTTCTTTATCCCATTTTAATCCACACGATAACAAAATAACATGAAAAAGTTATTCCGCCACCGCTGCGCCTTTCATCGCAAGAGAAAGGCGCAGCATCCACAACACAATCAGTGGCAGTAATGAATGGTTACATGGAGTAACTCCGTGAACTCTGTCTGCTTATGTTGTGCGTAATGTGTGTAGATGATGACGTGTGACACTTATAGATTGTAGAAATAATCTGTAAATTCAGCTCACATGGATCAGTCATGTCTAAACATACATGTTACACCAGAAAAAAACATGCACAGGATCAACTATCAATGCACAGCCAGTTTTTTAAGCATCAATATTAATATGAGAGCAGTCGCTGTGACCCTGACATTTAGTTCCTTTGTGTTTATCACTAATTCTAAAAAAAAAAGACCAAAATAATCTATTTTTACAGATTTATACATCATAAATTGACGAGTTGATCGTGCACTTTCCTTCTTTTTCTTTTATTTCCCTCTTTCTTTGCTGCCGCAGTTGTCCTTTTTCTTCAGGACGAAGGCATTTTAGAGTCATTTGTATATTCATTTGTGGGTGGGCGTGGCGTGTTCCTCATTCATCTCCGCTCAGTTTCACCTTTGATGGGATGTATAAAGAAAAGGTGCGCAGGACTTGGCGTACGCACAGTTTTATAAATCTGAGATTTTCTTTGCGTACGTACTTTATACATTTTGTGCGTACGCCGTCTTTTAGTATGAAAGCTGCGCACTCTTTTATACATGAGGCTCCTGGTCCTGACAGTCTGGATGCTGCTCTGTGGACCTGCAGGACTTCACTCTGTCATGATCATCTGAGGTTAAACTTCACATGTTCTGTTCCAGCTGCTGGAGGAGAACATCATCTGCTTTGTGAAGAACGAGCTGAAGAAGATCCACAAGGTTCTAGATACAGATCACACAGAAGTCTCAGTGAGTCAGAGGGAGGATGAGGAGCAGAGGAGCAGCAGAGAGGCCTTTCTGAAGATCACAGGGGACTTCTTAAGGAGGATGAAGCAGGAGAAGCTAGCTGACAGTAAGAGGACTTTTAACGTGAAAGGAAGAACATCTTATTTTCTCAATGATCCACTCACTGATTTATTTTCTTGTGTTCTGTCAGAAATCAGAGCTCCAGCTTGTCGACGTGAACTCAAATCAAACCTGAAGAAGAAGTTACAGTGTTTGTTTGAGGGCGTGGCTAAAGCAGGAAACCCCACCCTTCTGAATGAGATCTTCACAGAGCTCTACATCACAGAGGGAGGGACTGGAGAGGTCAATGAAGAACATGAGGTCAGACAGATTGAAAAAGCTTCCTGGAAATCAGACAGACCAGAAACATCCATCAGACAAGAAGACATCTTTAAAGCCTCAGCTGGAAGAGGCGGACCAATCAGAAGAGTGATGACAAAGGGCGTGGCTGGCATTGGGAAAACAGTGTTAACACAGAAGTTCACTCTGGACTGGGCTGAAGACAAAAGCAACCAGGACGTACAGTTCATGTTTCCCTTCACCTTCAGAGAGCTGAATGTGCTGAAAGAGAAGAAGTTCAGTTTGGTGGAACTCATCCATCACTTCTTCACTGAAACCAAAGAAGCAGGAATCTGCAGGTTTGAAGACTTTAAGGTGGTCTTCATCTTTGATGGTCTGGACGAGTGTCGATTTCCTCTTGACTTCCACAACACTGAGATCCTGACTGACGTCACAGCGTCCACCTCAGTGGACGTGCTGCTGACAAACCTCATCAGGGGGAAACTGCTTCCCTCTGCTCGCCTCTGGATAACCACACGACCTGCAGCAGCCAATCAGATCCCTCCTGACTGTGTGGACATGGTGACAGAGGTCAGAGGGTTCACGGACCCACAGAAGGAGGACTACTTCAGGAAGAGGTTCAGAGATGAGGAGCAGGCCAGGAGGATCATCTCCCACATCCAGACATCACGAAGCCTCCACATCATGTGCCACATCCCAGTCTTCTGCTGGATCACTTCAACAGTTCTGGAGAACATGTTGAAAACCAGAGATGGAGGAGAACTGCCCAAGACCCTGACTGAGATGTACATCCACTTCCTGGTGGTTCAGTCCAAAGTGAAGAAGGTTAAATATGATGGAGGAGCTGAGACTGATCCACACTGGAGTCCAGAGAACAGGAAGATGATTGAGTCTCTGGGGAAACTGGCTTTTGAGCAGCTGCAGAAAGGAAACCTGATCTTCTATGAATCAGACCTGACAGAGTGTGGCATCGATATCACAGCAGCTTCAGTTTACTCAGGAGTCTTCACTCAGATCTTTAAAGAGGAGAGAGGCCTGTACCAGGACAAGGTCTTCTGCTTTGTCCATCTGAGTGTTCAGGAGTTTCTAGCTGCTCTTCATGTTCATCTGACCTTCATCAACTCTGGAACAAATCTCTTGTCAGAAGAACCAACAACGAGCCAGCGGTCCATACAAACAAACAAACCTGAACTGAATCATCTGCACCAGAGTGCTGTGGAAGAGGCCTTACTGAGTCCAAATGGACACCTGGACTTGTCCCTCCGCTTCCTCCTGGGTCTTTCACTGGAGACCAATCAGAAGCTCTTAAGAGGTCTACTGACACAAACAGGAAGTGGTTCACAGACCAATCAGGAAACAGTTTATTACATCAAGAAGAAGATCAGTGAGAATCTGTCAGCAGAGAGAAGCATCAACCTGTTCCACTGTCTGAATGAACTGAACCATCGTTCTCTTGTGGAGGAGATCCAAGAGTCCCTCACATCAGGACGCCTGGCCACAAAGACACTGTCTCCTGCTCAGTGGTCAGCTCTGGTCTTCATCTTACTGTCACCAGGAAAAGATCTGGAAGAGTTTGACCTGAAGAAATACTCTGCTTCAGAGATGGCTCTTCTGAAGCTGCTGCCGGTGGTCAAAGTCTCCACCAAAGCTCTGTACGTGGATCAGTATATAAATATTAATAAGACATATTCTAAAGAGCACAAGACAAACATGTTTAACCTTTTGTTCATCACTATTTTCTACCTCAGACTGAGTGGCTGTAACCTCTCAGAGAGAAGCTGTGAAGCTCTGTCCTCAGTCCTCAGCTCTGTGTCCTCTCGTCTGAGACACGTGGACCTGAGTAACAACGACTTGCAGGATCAAGGAGTGAAGCTGCTGTGTGATGGACTAAAGAGTCCTCACTGTTCTCTGGAGACTCTCAGGTCAGAACTCTGACTCAGACTCTTTGCTTCTTTAGGTTCTTGTTGATGAAGATGTTTTTTCTGAATCACTGAGTTCATCATATCTTCTTAACTCCAGTCTGTCAGGTTGTCTGGTCTCAGAGGAAGGATGTTCTTCTCTGACCTCAGCTCTGAACTCAAACCCCTCCCATCTGAGAGAACTGGACCTGAGCTACAATCATCCAGGAGACTCAGGAGAGAAGCTGCTGTGTGCTGGACTGAAGAGTCCTCACGCGAGACTGGACACTCTCAGGTATTCTCCTCTTCCTCCTCCTCCTTCCTCTTCATGTTCATCAGCAGTTTTCAAACTTGTCAGCAGGTTCAGGTTGAAGATGTCCTGTTATCATGTTTTCCTCTGTCAGTGAGTATAACCAAACATTAGTGACACTTTTTAAACACCTTGTGAGAACGAGGATCAAACAACCGTACTTCAAATACAAAGTTTATGGTTTTTAGACCCACAATACTGCCATTTGAAACACTGTAAAAAATACAAATTAAATCCCTCTATTTTATCTATTTTCTTTGTTTACTTGGTTTGTGCTGGGCCAACTTGTTGCTGGTTTACTCGTGGTGGGTTTCAAATGTATAAACAGAAGTTGTCTTCTGTGTTGTCCACGTGGTGGCGCTGTTGAGTAAATGCGTAGCCTCCTGAAACTGTGGTCTCTGGTTCTGCAGTCACCGGCCGTTTCTCAATATCCATACTTGTGCGTACTTGTGCGTACTTGCGTACTCCGGTACTGTTCAAGTGCTGTTCCAATTCTCAAGTAAGCGAACAGCGAGGACCCGGAAGTATTCTCTCTCCGCCCAGTTTTACCAGGTATGCATCGGAGGTGACTTGAGCGTACTTGGGATGGCCATGTATCCCAGAATACTGAAGTATATGAACTAAGAAGAACACATTAACACAGCTAAAGTTTAATACTTCAATGTATTGATGATTGACATTAATAAGTAAACATGAGACAAGAGGGTCTCTGGGACACATGACAAGTCAGACCATACGTTTTACAATAGGCATCCTGTATAGGACAGGAAACTTGAGGGTCTGTTTTGAATATGGTTAGTTAGGAAATATAGATGTCTCTTGTTTGACTAAATGGTGATATTGTCCAATTTAAAGATCATGGGACAGTATGGTATATCCGGACCCAACTTGTTTTTCAAGTTGTTGCATTATGGAAATTTTAGATATGTAGAGTAGTATATATTTGTACAAGTCATATATATATATACTACTCTACAATGCTGTAATATATCTATTTTCCACATTAATTTGTATTGTATATTTTAATAGAAATAAATTAATAAATGAAGTTAAATATTTAAAATGTAAAATAATAACAACATATATTTGCATTTGTTAAAAGTATTTCATATGTTCATTTATCAACACCGTAGGTGGCGCTAATGAGGCTGCAGCACTGCAGCACTACAGCAGAACAATACATACATACTTGCATACTTGAGTATTGAGAAACAACCACATACTTGTGTACTCCCGTACTTGGCAAGTATATACTCCCAGCGTACTTCTCAAGTATATACTTCCCAAGTAAGCAAGTACATACTTGCTTACTTGAGTATTGAGAAACAGCCACCGTCTTCTCTTTGAAACACACCTGTCCTTGTAGTTCATCATTGTGTCCACCAGAGTGCGTCATTAAGACAACAGTTTGGACTCATGTTGGACAGAAACTCATTCAGACTGTTTCTTCCTCCAGGATGGACCATGCTGGAGAGCAGTGGTTAAAACCTGGTCTCAGGAAGTGTAAGTATGGATTTACAGGAAATAACAACATATCAGCTGATCATCAATAAACTGCAGCTGTGTCTCGTTGTCTTCATCAGATTCATGTGAACTGGAACTGGACACAAACACAATGAACAGAAACCTCAAACTGTCTGACGACAACAGGAAAGTGACCCGTGTGACAGAAGATCAGTCGTATCCTGATCATCCAGACAGATTTGAGTCCTGGTCTCAGCTGCTGTGTAGACCTGGTCTGACTGGTCGCTGTTACTGGGAGGTCGAGTGGAGAGGAAGAGTTTGTATATCACTGAGTTACAGAGGAATCAAGAGGAAAGGCGACAGTTCTGACTGTTTGTTTGGACATAATGATCAGTCCTGGAGTCTGTTCTGCTCTGATGATCGTGGTAACTCTGTCCTTCACTGTAGGACAGAAACACGCATCATGTCCTCTGTCTCTCACAGGGTATCAGTGTATGTGGACTGTCTTGCTGGGACTCTGTCCTTCTACAGCGTCTCCTCTGACTCACTGATCCACCTCCACACCTTCAGGACCACATTCACTGAACCGGTTTATCCTGGGTTCTGTGTCTTTCATGGTTCCTCAGTGTCTCTGTGTCCTCTGTAGGACATGAAGAGACAGCAGCTTCAGTGGTGGACGAGGTCAAAGCTCGTCTCAGTCATTCTTTGTTGAAACCATCAATAAATAAAGACTTAAAAAATCAACATGTCTGTCATTAACTGAGCCGCCGTCCTGCGCTGTGAGCGCCCCCTGCTGCTGAGAACCAGCCTGAAACACACAGGTTCACACACACTGAGATCAAAATAACAAAAAGTGAATGTTTGAAAGTGGAATTAAAAGATACAGAAAGTAAAATCAATTAAAAATGAATAAATGCTTTGTATAAAATAAAGTCAAAA